>NC_137888.1:160667505-160899764 GCF_963455335.1 Martes martes | reverse complement strand
TGGATCATTTGGGGGCACCTGGGTGACATGGTTGGGCATCAGATTCATGGTTTTGGTCATGATCCGAATTGTGTGGATTGAGCCCTGCATCAGGCTCCCTGCTTAGCCATGTGCTTGAGATTCTCTCTCGCCCCCTCCCTCTGCCCCTCCTGTTCATGCTCTATCTCTAAGATAGATAAATAAATCTTTTTTAAAAATTTATGTATCATCTCCAGATGGGGTATTATGTAGCCATCAACAATTGTGAGGGCTGTAACAAATGAGAAATACTTCTATCTTAAGGGAAAAAAGAGAACACGAGGGACACCTGGGTGGCTCAGTTGGTTAAGCGGCTGCCTTCGGCTCCGGTCATGATCCCAGGGTCCTGGATCGAGTCCCACATTGGGCTCCTTGTTCAGCAGGGAGCCTGCTTCTCCCTCTGCCTCTGCCTGCCTCTCTGTCTGCCTGTGCTCACTCTCTCTGACAAATAAATAAATAAAATCTTAAAAAAAAAAAAAAGAGAACACGAAAGTATATACGCATTATGCTTATTGGGGAATCCAGAAGCTATAAAAGCAAAGATATTCATATTTCACCAATTAAAACATTGTAAGTTTTATGACAAAAAATACTATTGAAAAGTCAGAGGACAAAGAATAGAGCAGGAAAAAACTAATATGTACGACAAAGGTTAAGATCCTTAGTAAACAATTTCTACAAGTTAAAATCCAGTAGAAAAAATGGGTAATTGATACATACAAACAATTTATAAGAGGAAATCCAAGAAACACAACCTGCAAATTCAGGCAACAATGAGGTATTAATATTCATTTTTGAGGTTGGCAAAAAAAAAAAGAATGAGAACATCCAGTCCTTGTAAAGGTTCAGGGAAAAAGACATTCCTGCTCACTGCTGGTAGGATTGTAAACTACCATAACCTTCTTGGAAGATAATGTGGTATCCGCAAAATTGTACTCGGCAGCAAAGAAAAGGAGAAACTACTGATATGAACAAGATGGATGGATCTCGAAGGCATTGTGCCAAGTAAAAAAAGACATATAATAATAAAAGAAGAAAGAAAGAAGTGCCAATAAAAAGACAAAAAAAAAAGCCAGACATAAGTGTCTACGCAATGATGGTTCTGTTTACATGGAATCCTAGGAAACTGACACCTGTATGGACAGTGAGAGCAAGGCTCTTCAGAGAAGGAGCAGAAGGAGCTCTTCAGGGGTGATGAAATGTTCACATCTGGATTGTGTTGGTGGTTACGTTGGTTAAGACATTTGTCAAAATTCATTGAATGAGACACTTAAAATGGGAGTGTTTTACTATAGGCACATTATATCTCAATAAAGTTGGTTTCAAAACTAAAAATAAGGGGCATCTGAGTGGCTCAGTCAGTTAAATGTCTGCCTTTGGCTCCATCATGATCCCAGGGTCCTGGGATCCAGTTCCACATAGGGATCCCTGCTCTGCAGAGGCCTGCTTCTCCACCTTCCTCCGCCGCTCCCCCTGCTTGGGCTCTCTCTCTCACAAAAATAAATAAATAAAATCTTAAACTACAAATACAAATATATATGTGTGTGTGTATACATGTATGTGTAAATATATATGTATGTATGTATGTATGTATGTATGTATAGGTATGTGTATATTTGCTCTTAAAAATCCCATTTTGGAGAATCAGGCCTGTAGAAATAAAAGTGCCAGTAAGTGGATGTTTTATTGAAGCACTGTTTTTAGAGGCAAAAACCTGGAAATGACAGGATGTTTATCATTAGGAAAATAGCTGAATAAATTAAGGTAGATCCTTCCTGTAGAATATTATAAACCTATTTATTTATTTACTTATTTATTTAGAGAGGGAGGGGGAGGGGCAAGAGAGGGAGAGAGAGAATCTTAAGCAGGCTCCACGCCCAGGGCAAAGCCTGATGTTGGGCTCAGTCTCACAACCCCGAGATCACAACCTGAGCCCAAATCTAGAGCTGGACGCTTAACCAACCAAACCACCCAGGTGCCCCTACTATGAACCCATTTAAAAGAATAAGCTAAATTGGTGAGACACCTGGGCTGGCTCACTCAGTAAAGTGTGCAACTCTTGATCCCAGCGTTGTGGGTTTGAGCCCCACATTGGGTGTAGAGATTACTTAAAAATATAATCGTTAAAATAATAAGTTAAATTGGTATCCATTGACCTGGAGAAATATGCATGTTATATATTTTTTCAAAAGTGATTTGTCAAGAAATGTGAATACTATGCTATTCTGTTAAAAACAAAAAGTATATATATATATATATATATATATATATATATATATATATATATAGTTTGTGTCTGGAATATAGAAAAATATGCATTGAGCACTCCGGGCTGTCAATATTTTTTACTTTGGGGGATGGAATTAGAGTAGGGGAGATACAATTCTTCTTTCACAAAATTCTTTATTATTTCCCTTGTAACAAATAAGCATGCATTGCCTTTGTAGTGTTTTCAAGTCTTAAAGAAGACTTAAGAATGACAAAGACTATAATAGTAAATATTTTGTAATTAACAGAATTAAAATATTAAATTGAATTCATGTTTGGATTACAATTGTAAAAATGAAATATGCATGTGGATAAGGGCTGGTAAGGAAAACTCAAACAGGTTTTTAGAGTTTTTTAGAGTGTGGGAGTATGTATTCTTTTTTTTAAACCTGTGAATGCTTGTGGGCATTAACTGGAATAGTTCTATTATGTAAAATATGCAAAATATGGATGCAGTGAGCAAAGTATAGATAGAAATGCAAAAATTAAAATTGTTTAGTGAAAATGGTAGACCTATAAATACTTTTTTTTTCAATTTCCCCAAACCTTATGTAATATTACACCATCTTAGGATAAAAAGTAACTCCTCCCCTCTAAAAATCTAGGTTCTCTTTTTTTGGAATTAATGACATTACAACACAAATTTGTATCATGCTGCAAATACAGCTTTGTCATAATATAGCCCTTAAATGGAAAAGGGCTAGACAGGAAGAATGCTGAGATTGTAGAGGACTTTCTAATTTTTATTCTCTTTATTGTTATAGTGCAAAAATACGAAGTGAGCATAGAAGAAAAGATATTTAACTTGTGCTTTTCCAGTTCCCAGAAGCTCAATCTTCTTTTTCAAGTCATACAAAGTCTTTCCTAAATACAAGCAGATTGGGTCATCCCTGAAACATTAACTCGAGCTGCTGACCTTTGGAAAGCAAATCAGAGACTACATCCAGAAAGAATTGTAATCAGGCTTGGCCACAGTGAGAGGTATTTAGGACAGACGCTCACACTCGGTTACAACCCAACCCTGGGGGGCCGGTGGGGTCACTGGAACATATGACAGCCACTGTGTAAGGGACATAAGTGGCAAGGACCTGAAACAGGCTGGTTTTCAGGAGAGAAGCAAAGGACTTCCTTAGCAGTCTCTGCCAAGTGAGGGGACTGTGATTGGCCAGTAACTGTTTTTCCTATATCTGAACACAGGGTGCAGCTGAACATAATCCAAGCAGGTCACTTTTCCCTGCAACTTAAAAAACAAAGTCAATCCTACATTTGATATGGTTCAAATCAGCTGGAGCAGAGGGCTTCTTAGGGGTTGAGAGAGAGACTCAGGCCACCTCTAATTTGTTTTCCAATATGAGGAAATATCAAATCATATTTAAAAATTGTGGTATACTTTAAATGCTTACTTTAAAAGATTAACACTTTGAACACACAAGCATTCCATTTATAATAGTACTATTCTAAAGAAGACTACAGAATTTTATATGCATGTATGAAGATACATGTATTTCCTTTTGGAACATAGGTACTTTTGAAAGTCAGGAAACAGGAAAAGTTTGTTTTTAAATAGTATATTAGTTATTTTTCAAAAAAATATGTTCAATATATGTTTATTTAACTCCTAGCAATTTTTTTCAGGTAAAAAACATTCAGGGGCGCCTGGGTGGCTCAGTGGGTTAAAAGCCTCTGCCTGGGATCGAGCCCCACATCAGGCTCTCTGCTCAGCAGGGAGCCTGCTTCCTTTCCTCTCTCTCTGCCTGCCTCTCTGCCTACATGTGATCTCTGTCTGTCAAATAAATAAAATCTTTTTAAAAAATCTAAATTTAAAGCAAGAGATCTGACTGTTCATTTGAAAAAGTATATATATTGCAAAAGTTTTACATAATTGGGAATAATATCGTATCTATCTATCTAACTACTCAGTAGTATACTCCAGGTGTTCTGGTTTGATAAAGACAAATTCAAGGTAATATGATAAGCATCTTTTAATCCTTCCAGGCCGTCTCTGACTCATGCACACCCTTATATGGAGATGAGGCTCTTGGAGAATGCGCAACCTGGCCACCAGCCCATGGCAGGCCCTGCTATGAGACAGCAAGAGCTGCAGGGAGTGGACAAACCTATGGCACAATATCAAAGGACTCATGTTGGTATTGCAGTTCTGCCATTTCTTGTGTTGACTCTGAGCCTATGTCCTCCACGGCAAGATGGAGAGAGAAATCAAATCTTCTTTACAGGTTTGTGGGGAAGAATAACTTAGGTAATACATAGGATGGTGCCTAGCACAGGGCTTGGCTCCACGGTTGCTCAAATGTTTGCTTCCTGGGACTATCTCTCCCTGCTGGACATGAGGATTACCTTGGATGATGTATGTGAAAACAAATGTTGGTTATAATTAGAAATGGGTAACAGGGGCCCTGAATCTATGTCAAGGCAGAATGTCTGTTTGCACTGTAGATGGTAGTGGTGGAGGTCTTTGACTGTGCTGCCTCCCAACTTCCAGAACAGGGATGTTAGGCTTCAAATGCTATATTTTAACTTCCTTCTGAGCCCCTCCCTTTTGGGCAGTTGCCAGATCTAGCTAGCTTCTCAGAAGGCTTCTGGAAAGGTACAAGGCCAGACTTATAGGCAAGGAAATACGGGTCACAGCTCCTGACATTGAATAAACACTTCAAGGCTGAATCCAAAGGTCCAGCAAGGCACCTGCCTGCTTCCTCTGACTTCACCTCCTATTCTCTCCAAGCTCTTCTTAACTTCAGTCACTCTGGCCCTCTTTCTGTCCCTAAAACATGTCAGATTGAGTTTTTGTCAAGGTGTATTCCTGCCTTTGTCCTTGTTCCCTCTTCCTAGAACATTCTTCCACAGATCATCACATGGCCAGCTCCCTCTCATCATTTTGGTCTCTGTGAAGCTAGCACCCCTGCCCCCCAGGAAGGCCTCTCCTGACCTCTTTAGCTAATGTAGCCATCCCTCAACTCCTACTTCTTTTTACCCTGTTATACTATTTAACTTCCTTCTTAGCACTTACCATTATCTGAGATTACCTTATTTGCATCTGTATTTATTATTTGATATCCCAAAGAGGCAGGAGCACATCTGTCTTGCCTATACTGAACCCCCAGGACTTCCACACTGAGGAAAATGTTTGTTAAGTGAATGAATGAGCAAAAGCCTCTATAAGAGCTTCACAGCAGAATGAATAGCTTACTCCTGGGTGACCCATGGCAGTGTATTTATTCCTGTATGCGGTGCATATTTCAGTTGTGCTAGACTGGTACATTGGTGGTCTCCAATGAAACACAGCAACCAGTATTCATGCTCTTTTTAGTCCCTCACATATGAACTCCAGGCTTGACCAAGTGACTTGCTTTTGCCAAGAGGACATTAGCAAGTGTGATGCAATAAGAGGCTTGATAAGTACTTGAATGCTGCTTTGTCCTCTTGGGACTCTGTCTCTTGAGGTCCTGAGTTACCTTGTAAAGAGTTACCCTGATGAAGAGACCACAAAGAGAGACGGGTGAGCCCAGACAGCCCCCACTCTTTCAGCCATTCCAGAAGAAGTACTGGAAAGCTGAGTGAATAAGTTCCCTTGGATGTTCCAGTCCCATCAGATATCAGGTAGAACCACCTAGCTGAGCCCAGCCCAGGTTGCAGAATCATGAGAAATAATAAATCATTGTTTTTTTATAAGTTTGGCATAGCTTTTTACTCAGCAACAGGTAGCTGAAACACCAGTTTACCTTCCATTATAAATGGTTGTGTATGAGTCTATTCCTACACTGTGAGCCCAAGGCAAGGGATGCAACATAACTATCTCTGCTTACCCCACTTTGCCTGGCATCCTACACAAGCTAAGTCAATCTAAGAGTTTTCATTCAAAGATGTGTTGAGCTCCTCTACACACTAGTCTCTGCACCACCTGTGTGCAGATAGTTGTGTGTTTGTGTGCATGTATGTGTGTCAGGGATGGAGAAGGAGCCAAAAGAAGTAGTGAAGATTCACTCCCCAAACACTTCACAAGGCTGTTCCTTGAGGGCAAAGATCATACCCAACTCCCAGCACAGCAACCCAAATGCAGGAGGTTGGACATCAGTGGTTAAAAGAAAGGTCTGTGGGAGGGGCGCCTGGGTGGCTCAGTGGGTTAAGCCTCCGCCTTCCGCTCCGGTCATGATCTCAGGGTCCTCTGATAGAGCCCCACATGGGGCTCTCTGCTCATCGGGGAGCCTGCTTCCCCTCCTCTCTCTGCCTGCCTGTCTGCCTACTTGTGATCTCTCTCTCTCTCTCTGTGTCAAATAAATAAATAAAATCTCTTAAAAAAATGGGATTTAAAAAGAAAGAAAGAAAGGTCTATGGGAGCCCAGAGAGGGTATGGCTAACTGCCACCAGAGACCTGGGGGAAGACTTTACCTACCTCGGGAGCAGCTTTTGAGCTGAATGTCAGTGTTCCAGCCACTGTCAGAAAGCAGGGAAGTTGGCAAGATATTTGCAGTCATTTGCTCATATGATCTTTAAGGCCACCAGGTGTCAGGGTCATTTTACAGCTCATGAAGGACTGCCATAGCTGGGCTACAATGAGTGAGCTCCCTGCAGACCTTCAAGCCACTCTGTCCTCTCCCTGACTCTGGAGGTTTGGGGGCCACATTCCCCATCCCTGTGCTGTGGGCAGGCACACACCCATTCTATCTCCTGGCCTCCTTTTCTACAGGGCCAGCTTCTCTTTGAGAGGGGGCATGGAAATGGGATGGGTCTGCCTCATCTTGAAGCTCACTCATGTTTTTAACAACCAAGTCAAACCCAAGCCTACTCTACATGGCATCCAAATCTAAGTTTAGGTATTTCTTTTTCCTCTTTTAAAAAAAAAAGATTTATTTATTTATTTTCAAAACAGAGAGAGAGAGAGAGAGAGAGAGAGCGAGCGAGCATGCACATGGTGGGGGAGGGGGAGAGGGAGAGAGAGAGACAGTCTTAAGCAGAGTCTATGCTAAGCTCAGAGCCAAACTTGGGGCTCGAACTCACAACGCTAAGACCATGACTTGAGCCAAAACCAACAGTTGGATGCTAAACCATCAGCACCAACCATGTGCTCCTCTTTCTCCTCTTTTTTTCCCCTCTTGGATGGAATTAAGTAAATTCAAAGTGATGACACAGTTTATCTGAAGGAGATTAGAAGTGATGATTGATTATTTGAGAATAAAAAAATAATTAACTTCACAGTTACAAATAAATACATAAAAAATTTTAAATGGGAGTGAGTAGGGACTCTTTTACCCCTAAAAATTTTTTTTGAAGATTTTATTTATTGACAGAGAGAGAGAGCGCACACAAGCAGGGAGAGCAGGAGGCAGAGAGAGAAGGAGAAGCAGATTCCCCACTGAGCAGGGTCCCAATGGGGGGGTTCCATCCCAGGACCCTGGGATCATGACCAGAACCGAAGGCAGATGGTTAACTGACTGGGCCACCCAGGCACCCCACCTCTAAAATTTTTTTTTTAAGATTTTTTATTTATTTATTTGTCAGAGAGAGAGAGAGAGAGAGCGCGCGCGTGCGAGCGCACAGGCAGACAGAGTGGCAAGCAGAGGCAGAGGGTAAAGCAGGCTTCCCGCCGAGCAAGGAGCCCAATGCGGGACTGGATCCCAGGACGCTGGGATCATGACCTGAGCCAAAGGCAGCCGCTTAACCGACTGAGCCACCCAGGCGTCCCTAAAATTTTTATTACAAAGAAGTCTAGGGGCACCTGGGTGACTCAGTTGGTTAAGCATCTGCCTTCGGCTCAGATTATGATCCCGGGGTCCTGGGACTAAGCCCCGCCTTGGGCTCCTGATCAGCAGGGAGTCTGCTTCCCCCTCTGCTCCTCCTCCTGCTTGTGTTCTGTCTCTCTCAAATAAATAAACAAAATCTAAAAAAAAAAAAAAAAAGAAAGAAAGAAAGAAGTCAAATATACAGAAGAGTTAAAAGATTCAACAGGCATCCCCAGGTGGCTCAAGTCAGTTAAGTGGCTGCCTTCAGCTTGAGTCATGATCTCAGGATCCTGGGATAGAGCCCTAAGTCTGGCTCTCTGTTCAGCAGGGAGTCTGCTTCTCACTCTCTTTCTGTACTCTTCCTCTCTCTCTCAAATAAATAAACAAAATCTTAAAAAATAAACAAATAAATAAAGTAAAATCTCCAACAATTAGTAAGTGGCCATAGTCCCTCTGTGTGTGTGTGTGTGTGTGTGTGTGTGTGTGTGTGTGTATTTTCCTCAAAGTTTTGGAGGAAAGTCCAACTCTTCTACATAACTACCATAGCATCGTCGTACCTAAGAAAATTAACTATAATTAGACAGAATCTTTGAACACAGGGCTTAGAGGAAGAAGGTAAGACCTTTATCTCCATCTCTTATCTGGGAGCGTAGGAAAATCAGCCAGGTTGCTGGGCCAAACATAGAGGGTGTGAACAAAAGGGCTTTCTGAAATTCAGAGACCTGGACAAATGTGTAAAGTTGGCATCATTCTGAAGTGTGCTTAAAACTATATGGGGTAGGAGTGCCTGGGTGGCTCAGTAGGTTAAGCATCTGACTCTTGATTTTGGCTCAGATCTTGATCTCATGAATCATGAGATCAGCCCCTTGCTGGGCTCCACACTCACTGGGGAGTCTGCTGAGATTCTTTCTCCCTCTCCTTCTATCCCTACCCCCACTCGATCTCTCGCTCTCTCTCTAAAATAAATAAGTAAATAAATAAATAAATAAACCTTTTTAAAAAACCATTTAGTGGGAGCTCCTCAGTCTCTGGATTCTGAGCATGTATAATTAACTGTGTATTAGCAAGCCCCAGGAGAACTTCGCTGATGGGCCATTTGAAAATGACATGAAACACAGAAGTGTATAAGTCCTTGAGAGAAGAAATAAACTGTAGTCACAAGTCCTCTTTGCATACATTAGAGAAAAAAAGAACACAAGTCCTCTCTGCATACATTAGAGAGAAAAGAAAGAAAGGATTCAGGGCAAACAGTTTCTGCTGTGAATGAACCCAGGTCTTCCCGGGAGAGATCTAGGTGGGGCAATCTGAGGAAGGAAATGAGGCTTCAGGCAGAAGGAAATTCCTTACTGTGTTAAATTAATAAAGAATGTGCTGAACTAATACCTCACTCTTCCCACCTCTGACAGCTCTGGTTACAGGGGATACTTCCTGCCCTGGAAGGCTTTTGGAGAAACTTAGTGTGCATCTATGTCAGATGAAGCCTACATTCCTTCCTCCTTTCCCCCATTCCCAAACACTCCCTCTCCACCCCCTACTGACTATTTTTCTTCATCTGAGTCCCTAATGTCCTCATCCATATAATGGAGCAGGGACATCTGCTGGCAGGGCAGTTTTCAGGCAGGCTACGTGGCAAACGTGTCTGGCAGTGTCAGGCACAAGAGAACAGGCCCCAAGTAAGTGGTGTCTGAATCATTTCCTGGAGAGCTCCCACCCTTGTGGAAACTACACTTCCCAAGCTCCCTTATCAGCTGGCTCCTGACTAGGTTCAGCCAATGGGAGATGCTAGTGGGAGACTGACAGGAAGGAGTCAGGGAGAAACCAGAGTCAATCCCCCAGTCTCCCTCTGCTTGGGGATGGGATGGGAGCTGATTCTTCATCTGTACAGCCCCTCCCTCTGTGGCCCCAGTGGTCCCCAGGTAACCCCACTCATCAGTTCCCACAGATGACCCAGCCTCTGGGCTCTGCGAACACTACCTCTAGTCCTGGGACAGGAGAGGCTTTCTGCTGCTGCTGCTAATTTCTGGGTTCCTTCAGTGCTTACTGCTTAGCTTCTCAACTCTTCCATCACATGTGTAACCAACTCCTTCTGTTAAATCCTGTCCATTTTCTTTATTTATTTTTTAAGATTTTATTTATTTGACAGAGAGACACAGCGAGAGAGGGAACACAAGCAGGAGGAGCAGGAGAGGGAGAAGCAGGCTCCCGGCTGAGCAGAAAGCCCGATGCAGGGCTTGATCCCAGGACCCTGAGATCATGACCTGAGCCAAAGGCAGACACCCAACCGACTGAGCCACCCAGGTGCCCCAATCCTGTCCATTTTAAATAACTATAGTGCTTTCGATTTTCCTGACTGGAGTCTGGCTAATGCACATGGTAATTTTTTTAACTAACTATGCAGTAAAGGATTGATTAACTCAGCAAGCTTGGGGTGCTTAAACCCTGCACAAGCCACAGAAAGGACTGGCCCTTGGTTGGCTCTGGGAGATAACCTTTAAACTCTTGGAATATCCTGCCTGATAAAGAGTATCTTTCTACACTGGGGGCCTTGGGTCATGCCAGATAGCTTATGCTAACAATGTGACTTAGGGTGAATGCCTATTTTCAGTTGCCTGGGGCCTTGGCCACACTCTTTCAGTCTGACTTGACTGGGGCTGGGCAGTGGTTGTGGACATTGAATACCTGTGGTCAGTCATGCTGGATCTCCATGCCTACGCAACCGACCCTCAGTAAAAACCCTGGACACCGAGGCTCAGATGGCTGGCAACATTTGTGTGTATTGTCCCATGTCATTGCTGGGAGAAGTCAGCTCTGTCTGTAAGGTTCCCCTGGGTGGGGACAACTGGAACCACAAAGCTGGTCCCTCCCAGACTCCACTTGATGCACCTTTTCCTTTGCTGATTTTTAAGCTTTATTCTTTTGCTGTAATGAACTGTAACTACAAGTAGAACAGCTTTTCTGAGTTGCATAAGTCTTTCTAGCAAATCAAAAACTTAAGGGTGGTCCTGGGGACCCCCAACACCCCATTTACAAAGAAAACTTTTTTTCCCACAAACAAAATGTCTAGGGTCCCCAAAATTTAAGTAACGTGCCCGAACTGAATGCAGGTTCTACCTGACTCCTACTACTGTGCCAGACTGCCTCTCGTGAGGGAGAAAGGTGCATGCAGAAAGACCACTTGATTGAAAATTTGAAGTAAAGATGCTGTTAAGGCCTCTTTTGGCTCCAGCAGTTCATACACCCGTAAGTTAATAAACACCTATTGCACTCTTTTTTTTTTTTTAAGATTTTATTTATTTATTTGACAGAGAGAGACACAGTGAGAATGGGAACACAAGCAGGGGAGTGGGAGAGGGAGAAGCAGGCTTCCTGTGGACCAGGGAGCCCAACGCAGGGCTTGATCTCAGGGCCCTGGGATCATGACCTGAGCCAAAGGCAGACACTTAACTGACTGAGCCATCCAGGCGTCCCCACCTATGGAACTCTTAGATGAAGCAATTATTTGCTTGCCAGGGAGTAACTAGAGAAGGTCTGTGGGGGCAAGGCGGCTGGAGCCGCAGTGAAAGAGGGCTGGTCAGGAATGAAATAGGGTGGAAGCTACTGCAGAAGTCCAGAAGACAGGCAGACAGCCAGGACTAGGGGGTGGCAGTGGAGAGGGAGGGATAGGGTGGATTCAAGTGACCGTGCAGGAAATGGCCGATTGGACCTCTTGGCTGGGAGCCTTGTTTTCTACCCCTCCCCCACACTGGTGGTGTCCTAGGTGACTCCCTTTAAAAAATTTATATTGGCTAATTAAAGCCAGACACAGGCATCCTCTTTGATTGCTCCCTTTCCCTTACCTCACTCACCCACAGCAGATCTTGTTGATTCTGCCTCCAAAACATTTCCTATGTGGGTTCCTTTCTCTCTCTCCACATCTTTCACCCCAGTCCAGCCCAGCACTGCCTCTTTGCACTGGCTACTCCCTCCCCCCATGCATGCATGGCTGGTCCCTTCTCATCCCTCCAGTTTCATCCAAAATATGGGCTTCTCAACGAAGTCTCCCCTGTGCATGCCAGTGAGAGGAGGCCCATGCTCCTGTTCTCTTCCCCAGAATCCACTTTTTGTCTTCACTCATGGGGGTTTCTTACTTTATCTTACAAGTAGCATTTGTTGAACCTACTTACTATGTGCCAGATAAATTCTATTTTACATTAATTTTCAAGCTAAGGAAACAAGTTTTAAACCACTGTGTCAGCTAAAGTGTGGGCATCAAGAGGGCAGAGATCTTACCTGTCCTGTTTGTTGCTGATCCCCAAAGCCAAGCATACAGCCTGGTCTATAAGGAGGAACTCTACACATAGATGCTGAAGAGACAGTGAAGAATGTAGTATGGATTGGATGTGGAGAACGAGGGGAAAGATGTCAGGACGGTTCCAGGTTTCTGGGTTATCCAACTGGGTGGTGCCATTGACCAGGTGAGGAGCCATGCAGAGACAGCCCGTGGGTAGACTGGAGACGGGGGGTTGGTTGGTTTAGGGAACGCGGCATTGAGAAGTCAGTTATGATGTTCCCCTGGGTCTGGAGCCCACCTTTGGATGGTGGGTGTGGATTTAGGAGTGGCCAGCTCGTAGGAAGTAAATGGAGTCTGGAGGGAACTGAGATCACCCAAGAAAGTATGTTGAGTGAGATGAGAAGGCCTAGTGCAGAGCCTTGAGCAATGTCAACATCTAATGTTGTGAGAAGAAAGCATCCAGCAAAACAGCAGCTAAGAAGTTAAGTGGAAAATCAGGGTAGTGCGACACGCGCCCCCCCCCCCCCCGCCAGAAGCCAAGGAAAAAGAGAAGTGTGTGCAGTGTGGTATCCACAGGCATAATAGGGTTGGAGAATGCTTTTTTTTTTTTCTTTTTGGTCTGTCTTCACAGCCTGTACAATATTTTAAAACACCTCGGGTTAGTTGCTACAATTTAAAAATAAGAGTATTTCTTTTGAAATCTCTATTCCAGGGGTGCCTGGGTGGCGCAGTTGACTGGGTGTCCAGCTCTTGGTTTCAGCTCAGGTTGTGATCTCCAGGCGGTAAGATTGAGCCCCAGACTCAGTGCAGAGTCTCCTTGAGATTCTTTCTCCCTCTTGCTCGGCCCCTCCCACTCATGCTCCCTCTCTCTTTATTTATTTGAGAGAGAGAGAGAGAGAAAGAGAGAGAGAGCATGCACAGGGCAAGGTGAAGAGTAGCGGGAGAGGGGGAAGCAGGCTCCCCACTGAGCAGGAAGCCCAATGCAGGGCTGGATCCCAAGACCCCGAGATTACAACCTGAGCTGAAGGCAGATGTTTAACCAACTGAGCCCCCCAGGTACCCCAAATAAAAAATCTTTTAAGAAAAGGAAAGAAAAGAAATTTCTATTCTAGTTTCCCTGGAATCATAATATGGGCCGTTCTGGGCCTGAACAGATGCAATGAGTCACGGCTGCCCCCATTAGCTGAGGTGTGTGCTCTCCTCACTATCTCAGTCTCCACCTATCCCTGCTGCATCCCTAACACTGGAGGCCTGGCATGTCATTTACCATCTGTCTTAGTCAGCATGGGCTGCTATAACAAAATACCTAGGACTGGGTGGCTTACACAACAGACATTTACTTCTCACAGTTCTGGAGGATAAGAAGTCTAAGAGGAGGATGCTGGCAGACTCAGTTCCTAGTGGAAGCCTGCTTGCTGGCTTGTATATAGCCACCTTCTTGCTGGGTGCTCACACGGCCTTTCCTTGGTTCTTATGCATAGAGAGAGAGTTCTTTCTTCCCATCCCATCATGAGCATCCCAGCCTCACCACCTAATCTAAATCTCCTAGTATCATCACAGTTAGAGTTAAGGCTCCAACATACGAATCTTGGTGGGGGGGGGGGGTGGGCAAACACTCAGCCTATGACACAATCTCAATTGCATTACTGCTTTTCTTCTAATAGAGTCAAAAGAAAGGAGCGGATTTCTTGAATGTATGTTTCTATTGAGAGTAGGAAAACAAAATATAGACTGAGACAGGGATTTTTTTGAAAATGGGAGGAGCATATTTCTCAATGAAATGCCTTCTTTGCCTATGAGATTTCTAAGATGGTCCCCAAGGATTCTTGCCTGCTGGTGCTCATGACCTTGTGTCATCCCCTCCCTTTGAATGTGGGCTGGATCATTACTTGATTCTACTCAGTAGAGTATAACAAAGGATGTCACTTTTGTAATTATAGTCTTTCATATCTGGGTTAGATTTTTTAAAAAGATTTTATTCATTTATTTGACAGAGAGAGACAGCAAGCAGGCACCAACAGGAGGAGTGGCAGGGGGAGAGAGAAGCAGGTTCTCTGAGCTGAGCAGAGACCCTGAAGTGAGGCTCCATCCCAGAACCCTAGAATCATGACCTGAGCCGAAGGCAGACACTTAACCAACTGAGCCACCCAGGGGCCCCTCTGGCTTAGAGTTTTAAACCAGGTTTATTTTAAAAAGATCGTTATTTATTTATTTGACAGACAGAGAGAGAGAAAGGAGCTTCCCTTTCTTTCTCTCTCTCTGTCTGTCAAATAAATAAATAAAAATCTTTTTAAAAAATCTAACCCAGATATGAAAGACTATAATTACAAAAGTGAGCAGCAGAGGGAGAAGGAGAAGCAGGCTCCCTGTTCAGTGGGGAGCTCCATGTGGGGCTTGATCCCAGGACCCTGGGATCATGACCTGAGCCACCCAGGAACACTCAGTTCTGTAATTAGATTATTAAAATGATGGCTTCTACCTAGCTAGCAGACTCTTTATATTGCCCTCTTGGTTTGCACACTTCAAAGAAGTAAGCTGTCACTCTAGAGAGGCCCACATATCAAGGAACTGGTAGTGGTCTCAAGCCAACGGTACGCAGGGAATTGAATCCTGCCTACAATCATGCTGAAAGAGGATCTTTCCCCAGTCGAGTCTTTAGATGAGACCCTAGCCTATGTGCAAGCTTATGAGAGACCTGAAGTAGAGGTCCCATCTAGCTATGCCCAAATTCCTACCCACAGGAACTGTGAGATAATAAGAGTATTTTTTTAAATTTTAATTGTGATAAAAGGACACAACATAAGCTTTACTATCGTAACCATTTTTAAACATAGAGTTCAACTGTGTTAGCTATATTCACATTGTTGTGCAACAGATCTCTAGAACTTCTTTGTTTTGTAAACTAAAACTCCATATCCATCAAACAACAACTTCCCCTTTCTCCTTCATCCTAGATCCTGGTAACCACCACTCTACCTTCTGTCTTTATGAATTTGACTACTATGAGTTATAGAAGGGGAATCATAGAGCATTTGTCTTTGTTTTTAAAGATTTTATGTATTTATTCAAGAGAGTGAGAACACTAGAGAGAGCGAGTAAGCACTAGTGGGGGTAAAGGGAGAGGGAGAAGCAGGCTCCCTGCTGAGCAGAGAGCCCAGTGCGGGGCTCAATCCCAGGACCCTAGGATCATGACCTGAGCCAAAGGCAGACCATTAACCCACCAAGCCACTCAGGTGCCCCCAGCATTTGTCTTTTTGTGACTGGCTTAGTTCATGCAGCATAATGTCCTCAAGGTTCATCTGTGTTGCATCGTATATCAGCATTTCCTTCCTCTTTAAGCCTGAATCATATTCCATTCTATGCATAGACCACTTTTTGTCTATCCATTCATCCATCAGTGGATACTTGGGTTGCTTCCACCTTTGGGCTACTACGAATAATGCTATTATAAATACTATGTATAAATATCTCTTCAAGATCCTATTTTCTGTTCTTTCAGATACACACCCAGAAGTGGGATTACTAGATCATACAGTAATTCTATAATTCTGTTTAATTTTTTCCGGAAGCACCATACTGTTTTCTACAGCAGCTGCACCATTTTACATTCCCACTGGCAGTGCATAAGGGTTTCAATTCCTCCACATCCTTGTCAACACTTGTTTTTCTGTCTTGGGGTTCTTTGGACTTTTTGATAGTGGCTGCCCCAAAGTGCATGAAGTGAAATCTCACTTCATGTGTGTTGTTCTAAGCAGCTAAGTTTGGGGTGATTCTTACATAGCAAGAGGTAAGTAATATACCACTTCATTTTGTGAGTTCCAAGAAGGGAAAAAGTTATTGGTTTCAAATGTGGCTTAAAGGTCGAGCAAGAGGAGAACTGAAACAAAAGCTTCTGCAGTCATCACAGAACAAAGGTGGAGACCTCGGACAGAGCAGACTCCGTGGGTGGAGGTGGGGAGAGGGGGCTGGGCAGCGGCAAGGGAAGAATAAGGGCAATTTTTTAAAGAGTATTCTATGTAATCTTTAAAAAAGATTTTATTTGTTTATTTATTTGAAAGAGAGAGAGAGAGAGAGCGCAGGGTGAGGAGCACAGGGAGAGGGACAAAGACTCTGTACTGAGCACAGAGCCAGATAGCCAGATGCCTAGACACAGGGCTCAATTCCATCACCCTGAGTTTATGACCTGAGCCGAAATCAAGAGCTGGCCACTTCACCAAGAGAGCCACCCAGGGGCTCCAGGAGTCGTCTGTATAATTTGTATGGATTGTCAATAATTTTCCTGAGAGGGTGAGATAATTCCAAGGGGGTGGTAGTCAGAAGGAGGGGTTTATTCTCTTTTCCTTTTTTTTTTTAAGATTTTATTTATTTATTTGACAGAGAGAGAGATCACAAGTAGGCAGAGAGGCAGGCAGAGAGAGGAGGGGAAGCAGGCTCCCCGTCGAGCAGAGAGCCTGACGCGGGGCTCGATTCCAGGACCCTGAGACCATGACCTGAGCCAAAGGCAGAGGCCCAACCCACTGAGCCACCCAGGTGCCCCTCTTTTACTTTTTAAAATAGTAAAGAATTGATTATGTTTAAATACGTATGGCACCTATGGCAGGTGGGACTGGAGCCCAACCCGAACGGCTCCTGAGCTTGCTCATTTACCAAAATGCTTTGCTCAATTGCCCAAGTCTGAAGCAAAATAAGAAAACAAGACAATATAATCTAGCAATGCTCTATTTTTTTTTCTCCCTGATGGTTATTTGGAGTGATTTGGGGTGGTAAATAGCAAGTATTTAATTATTTCAAGGACTCTCCCCACACACACACTTCCCTCTCTCCTCTTGATGCCTGTGTTTGGCTGGGGTGCAATTACATGCTTAATCTGGCTCTTGAGCAATCCAGCTCCATGCCCTTCCATCCCCAACACAGCAACTCTTGTTCAAGTCCCTTCCAAGCAAAGCATAATGTATAATAGGTCCCCCATGACATATTTTGAAAGAGAAAAATGAAATCAACCCCATGGCTGAACTCCCTAGAGGTTCCTGAGTCAAAGGTCCTTCACAAACTGTATCAACACCCTCCAGGGCAATGCCAGAACCAAGTCCTTGCACATGAAATGTGTTCCTGCTTTATTCACACAAGTGTGGTTTGTGTACACTCTACCACATCATGCATGTGTATTTTAGCTGTTTATATAACTTGTTCTCCGGGACTTCTGACTACAGAATCCCCAGACCCCAGCACAAGCCAACGTTTACTGGACTCAGGCATTATGGGTTGTCTAAAACAGTCATTGAGGGGTGGGTGCAGGCCTCAGAGCTTATCGTAGATACTCCCTTTGGATATACTGGAAGGTCATTACTCTTCAGTCTGGTGGGTGGAGATTTTCTAACCCTTTCTATTCATTGTCATCAACTCCTGATGAATCACTAATAAGTATTCAGCTACTCCACCCCTCCTGCAGATACTGCTTCTCCTCCCACTTTGCAGTGACAGGAAATCATCTCTCAATAACCTTGAAGCTTTGCTGCAGGCCTACTTGACTTTTAGTTGGCTCACAGTCACACGCTCAGAGAACAACATGGGTGTTAACTTGTTGCTTGGGAACTGAGGGTCCCCAAGAAGCTGAGTAGTGCCCTCAGATTCCCAATCCAGGGCTTTGTCATCACACACACAAAAATAATACATTTGCACAGGGACACTGATTTGATTTTAGATGTTACGTCATTTTCTTTTCAGTAAATCATCAGTGATCAATGCGAAATCATTTATTACAGAAAAAGAATAAATGTGAAAAAAAATTAACGGGGAATTGCTTGGATCAAGGCTGGAATCTAGGTTCTATCATGAATTCATTCAGCTGTTATTATTTCACACCTACTATGTGCCAATTGCCAGGGACAGGACACTCAAGGAGCTGCCTTAGCAGCTAAAGGTGGAGAGATGACAATAAATAAGTGTGATGGCTAATTTTATGTGTCAACCTGACTGGGTCATGGGGTGCCCAGATGTCTGGTCAAACATTTTTCTGGGTCTCTCTGTGAGAGTGTGTTTGGATGAGATTAACATTTAAATCAGTAGACCAAGTAAAGCAGATGGCCCTCCTCAATGTGGGTGGGCCTCATACAATCAATTGAAGGCCTGAATAAAACAAAATTGCTGACTAAGGGAGAACTACACTTGCCTGATTGCCTTCAAACTGAGATATCAGCTTTTCTTCTGCCTTTGGACTTGAATCGAAACATTGGCACTTCCTGAGTCTTGAACTTGTTGGTCTTCAGACAGGAATTACATGATCAGCTCTCCTGGTTCTCAGACCTTTGGACCTGGACTATAACCAAATCATCAGCTCTCAGGAGTCTTCAGATTGTTGATTCACCCTGCAGATCATGAGACTTGCCTACTTCCATAACTGCATGAATGAATTCCTCAGAGTAAATCAATCTCTCTCTCTCTCTCTCCCTCTCTCTCTCTCTCTACACACACACACACACACACACACACACACACACCTGTTGTTTCTGTTTCTCTGGAAGATCCTGACAAATACAGCAAGCAAATCAATGACCAATCTGACAGTGATAAACTTCCATGATGGACATAAAACAAGATCATGGAAAAGACAGGGGTCTTTTGTTATGTTAGCTATGGAGGTTAGGACCAACTCACTGAGGAGGTGGAGCCAGAGTGGGAGAGCAACAGCCATGTAAAAGATGTGGGGAGATGTCTGGGCAAAGGCCCTGTGGTGGGCAGGATGGTGGAGAACTGGAGGGACAGAAAGAAAACCAGTATGGCTAGAGGGGAGCATGGTAGGAGAGGGAAGCAGGATGCAGGGCATTAGGGACTCATAGGCCATAAGGAGCAGTTTGGATTTTATTCCAAGTGCAAGGGGAATCCTTTGGAAGGTTTTAAGGAGTGTAACACTCTGGCTGCTTACGTTCCTAGCTTGCTGTATCATCTTGGATAAATGAATGTACCTCTCTGAATTTTAGATTCCTGACATTGTTATAAAGATTAAATGAGATCATGTAAGAGAGTGAGTTAGTACCATGCCTAGCCCAAAGAAGTAGCTACAGAAATGTCAGTTTCATTTTCTGGTTGTTCACTAGGGGCAATGACTGGTAAATGCTGAAACTAAACTAAATGGTGAAAACAAATGTTTCAACTAAATTAAACTAAAACAAACTAGAGAACTGGAACTGATACGAACTTTCTGGAAGGCAGTATCAGCACATCCTTTGACAAGGGGCTACCTCCCTTGTGGCCTAGGGAAACAAAGAGAAACAGAGACAAAATGTATACTAAAGGTGTTTGTCACAATGTCATTTACACATCGAAAAACTGGAAACAACTAAATGTCTGGGGTAAGTGGTGGTTTAAAGGCACTTTGGTGGGCACCTGGGTGGCTCAGTCAGTTAAGCGTCTGCCTTTTGTTCAGGTCATGGTCCCAGGGTCCTGGGGTCAAGTCCTGCATTGGGCTTCCAGCTCAGCAGGAGGCCTGCCTGCTTCTCCCTCTGCCTGCTGCTCCCCCTGTTTGTGCATGCTCTCTCGCTCTCTCTCCAACAAATAAATAAATAAAACCTTAAAAAAAAAAAAAAAAGAAAGAGTTAATTTTCTACTTTTCATTTTATTTTGCTAAAAGTAAATGTCCTAAGTGTCCTAAGGCTTTTCTCTCCCCAAATATATGTTTTTCCCCTTCTAATTGGAAAGAAAAAAGCAACTCACTAAATTACCTGGAAAATGCCTCTTGCTAAATTCAGGAATCATTTATAAATAGAACTGTGTTAGGATGCTTGGAAGAAATGGTGGAAGGAAGGCATACATAGGAGGCTGACTGATTCCCCAGGTCATCTAATAACTATGTGTTCAGCACACACCTTCCTGGAGATGGCTTCTACTTGAGATTTCCTTTCAGTTGATGGCTTGGGGTTCAGGAGAAGAAGTAGCAGTCTTTGGCAACCTGGGAACCTAGTTTTCTGGGGGGTTTTTTAATCTTTTTTTTAAAGTTTTTATTTATTTATTTTATAGACAGAGCTCACAAGTGGGCAAAGAGGCAGGCAGAGACTGAGAGAGGGGGAAGCAGGCTCCCTGCCGAGCAGAGAGCATGACGTGGGGCTCAATCCCAGGATCCTGGGATCATGACCTGGGCTGAAGGCAGAGGCTTTAACCCACTGAGCCACTCAGGCGCCCCTGGGAACCTAGTTTTAAAAGCCAGCTCTGTCTTTTAGTAGCTGTGAATCCCCTGGCAATGTACATAACTTCTCTGAGATCCCGTTTTTGTGACTATAGGGGTAGTGATGTTTACTCCAACCTTTCTTTGGGTAGGTTAAGGATAAAATACACGAAGTTTCTGTCTTCTGATGAGTCCTTGATAAATGCCAGCTCTTATATTGTGATCCTCCTGCCCCAATATTGATCATACCTTATTATAGTGTAGCCCTTTAGTTTGCAAATGTATGTGGGGAGTTGTGTTCATTATCTGATCCTGAAAAAAAGCCCAGTTTTTATTAAGATAATACCTTACCTGTATAGAGTACTTGCTATGTTTTTAAGAATTGCATAATAGTGGGTGCTCAGTAAGTGCTGACTGACTGAATGAATGAATGAACGAATGAATGTTTTCAAAGGAGAAAAAATAGTGGACTGTTTCTTTGACTGGGAAATTCATTCTATGAGGCTAGGTGCTCCCTAAAGCAAAGGTAGCCCTGAATCTCCCTGTTATGTTGAGGGGAGCTTCAGGGCAGGCCAGGGCTCGAGACTGCCCCGAGTCATTCTGGTGGACGCCAGGGCCTTTTTCCTGCTCTGACTTGTGGAAAACTAGAGGTAAAAAGAGTGAGTTGGTGCCACCTGGAGGGTGAGAGTAGGCACCTCAGGGGAAGGCAAGAAAAATGAGAACAAAGCACTTCTTTTAATTCAGGCACACAGGTGGGGGTGGTGGTGGTAAGAATGTACCCTAAAAATAATCTCTGCTTTTTGGGGCACCTGGGTGGCTCAGTGGGTTAAAGCCCCTGCCTTCCGCTCAGGTCATGATCCCAGGACCCTGGGATTGAGCCTCGCATCAGGCTCTCTGCTCAGCAGGGAGCCTGCTTCCTCCTCTCTCTCTCTCTCTCTCTCTCTCTCTCTCTGCCTCTCTGCCTACTTGTGATCTCTGCCTGTCAAATAAATAAATAAAATCTTTAAAAAAAATAATCTCCAGGGGCACCTGGGTGGCTCAGTCGTTAAGCGTCTGCCTTTGGCTTAGGTCATGATCCCAGGGTCCTGGGATCGAACCCCGCATCGGGCTCCCTGCTTGGCAGGAAGCCTGCTTCTCCCTCTCCCTCTGCTTGTGTTCCCTCTTTCGTTGTGTCTCTCTCTGTCAAATAAATAAACAAAAAATCTTTTTTAAAAAAATCTCTGCTTTTTCAAAATTAAATAATTATTGAAATAATTATAGAGTCAAGAGCAGTTGTAAGAAATAATACAAAGAAATGCCATGTATCCTTTACCTAGTTTCCCCCAATGGTAACATCTTGTAAAACTATAGTACACAGGGCACCTGGGTGATACAGTTGGTTTCGGCTCAGGTTGTGGTCTTGGAGTCATGGGATCAAGCCCCCAGGTTGGGCTCAGTGCGGAGTCTGTGTAAGATTCTCTCTTCCTCTGTCCCTCCCACCCATTCTCTCTCTCTCTCTCTCAAATAAATAAATCATAAAAAAAAGAACAACTATAGTCTATAGATCAGTTGAATAGAATCTACAGTCCAGAAATAAACCCACACATTACTATCAATTGATTTTTGACAAAGGTAACAATACAATTCAATGGGTGATAGAATAGTCTTTTTGACAAATGGTGCTGGGACAACTGGATATCCAGATGCAAAAAGATGAAGTTGGACCCCTACCTCACACCATATACAAAAACTAAAATGGACCAAAGACCTAAAATGCAAGAGGTAAAACTATAAAACTCTTTGGAAAAAAACATAGGATAAATCTTCATGACCTTGGCTTAAGGAATAATTTCTTATATATGGACACCAAAAGAACAAGCAGTAAAAGAAAAAATAGATAAATTGGACTGCATCAAAATTTTAAAAAGCTTTTCTTCTTCAAAGGACACTGTAAAAAAAAGTGAAAAGACGGGACGCCTGGGTGGCTCAGTTGGTTAGGCCGCTGCCTTCAGCTCAAGTCCTGATCCCAGCATCTTGGGATCGAGTCCCACATCGAGCTCCTTGCTCGGTGGGGAGCCTGCTTCTCTCGCTGCCTCTGCCTGCCTCTCTGCCTGCTTGTGTGCACTCTCTCTCTCTCTCTCTCTGGCAAATAAATAAAATATTAAAAAAAAAAAAGTGAAAAGACAACCCAAAAAATGGAAGAAAATATTTGCAGGTCATATGTCTAATAAGGATCTAGTACCCAGAATAGATAAAGAAATCTTACAATTCTACAATTAAAAAAAACCCCAATTTTAAAACGAGCAAATTCACTGAAGAATAGACAATTCCTCAAAGAAAATATACAAATGGCCTGGAAGCACCTGAAATGTCATTAACCATCAAGGAAGTACAAATCAAAACCACAAAGAGATGCCATTTCACACCCACTAGGATGACTACAATCAAAAAGATAATAATAAGCATTAGTGAGATATGGAGAAATTGGTGATCAATTGATATTACTAGTAGGAATATGAAGTGGTGCCAATGCTTTGGAAAACAGGCAGTTTCTCAAAAAGTTAAATAGTAATCATATAACCCAGTATTTCTACTCCTAGGCATACACCCAAGAAAAATGAAATCATATGTCACATGAAAACATGTACACAAATGTTCATAGAAGCATTATTCATGAGAACAAAAAAGTAGAAACAACCCAAATGTCCATAAACTAATGCATGATAAACAAAATGCGGCATATTCCATAAAATGGAATATTATTCAGCAATAAAAAGGAATGAAGTACCGATTCATGCTATGACATGGCTGAACTCTGAAAACATTATGCTAAGTGAAAGAAACCAGACACACAAAAGGCCACATATCGTATTATTCCATTTATACGAAATATCCAGAAGAGGCAAATACACTGAAATGGAAGTAGATTAGTGGTTGGGAAAGGGAGGGCAGTGAGGAATGCTAATGGATACCACATTCTTTTGGGAGCAATGAAATGTTCTGGAATTAGTGGTGATGGGTACACATCTCCCTGAATATACTAAAAACCACTAAATTGTATATTTAAAAGAGTGGATTTTATGAGGTCTTATATCTCAATTTCTTAAACTAGTAAAATTAATAAAAAGTAGTATCAAAACCAGTATACGGATATTGGTACAATCTACCAATGTCATTCAGATTTTCCTAGTTTCTCTTATACTTTCAGTATTCTGTGTTTCTACGAAGGACTTAGCAGTTATCCTGAAGAATGTATATTAACATTTAAAAATAATAAAAACCCTACAACTATATATACAAGCCCATAGTTACAGCTAGAGTCACCACTCATAATTCTCATTCTCAGAAAGGTATTGTAAATATCGTACACTTTGGCCTCCATATAGTTTTACAGAATTTATATTAAGACATAAAAGGATATTTTAGCCCAATACAATTCATCAGTATTTAGCCCAATTCATCTGTATTTCACCTCTTAACATAACAATCCAAATTTCTGACGTTCTTTTCTGCTTTTTAACCACGAGGCATATTTATTTCACCTTAATTGTGAATACTTTTACACCCTGCTTTTCTTGTTTAATGTCTCACTTATTCTAAGAAGTTTGCATTTTGCCTCCCAAGTCACCAGAAATATCCCTTTATAAAAGGTGAGGAATATTTCATCTGATATATCTACCATAATTCCCTTAACCATCCCATTATTGCTGGACATTTACGGTGTTTCCAATTATCTTACTGCAAACTGCTGCAGTGGGCAAGTTTATTCTCTTTTGGATGATTTCCACCGGATACGGGGTGGGGTTACTGGTTAAAGATTTTGAATATCTTTCTGGGTCTTGACACTTTCACCTTGGTGCAAGATCCCCCTCCCCTGCTTCTCCCTAGCCCCCAGCCTCAGCCTCCGCAAAGCTAACCCTAGAGCCTGGCCCTTCCCCTTAATTCCACTCTTCCAGCTACACTGTTACTCTCTTTTCTTTTTTTGGCTTCTGCCCCGCCCCTGCCGCCCCTCTCCACCACTGGGTCACCGGGCTCCTTCTCGCCTGGCTTCGGGCAGCCCCCTCCCCAGGTAAGCTGGGGCCCGACATGCATTGCAGCACTCGGCTATCCTGACTCGGGTTTGCCCAAGCCAAATGCAGTTTGGCAGGCTGGCATGCACCATCCTTACCTTAGCCTCAGGGTGTCCCGCGCAGGTGTCCAGGAAGACAAACTGTGGGTGACGTTTCTCTTTCCCCTTTCAGTCCATTCCCGCCTCCAGCGCTGGGGCGGCGCATCTAGTAGGCGCTCGATAAGTATCTAAAAGTATTTTAAAAGCACATTGAAGTTTTTATGCTGTTTTTTTACTTTAGATTCCTGAAAGCTAATAAAGTACAAAACGATTTGCACCAGGATTAGATGTGACTTGGGCGTGGATGAGCAGATATGAATTATTAAGAAAAAGTTAACTCATTTCATGCATGCAAGTTCATTCGTTCAACAAGAATTGACTGAGCACCTACTACATGCCAACAGGATCCACGGCAGTGAATAAAAGACAATAAAATCAATAAAGTAAAAATACAGTGTGTTAGATGGTGATTCGAGCTTGGGAGAAAAATCAGGCAAGGTAAGGAGACTGAAAGTGAGGGCCCCCCGAGAAGCTGACAATAATAACAGGTAACAATTGGGTATCTACTGCGGGCCAGTGTGCTAGGGGCCTCACCTTCGAAAGCCCGTTTAAACTAACACCACGATGCAGTGAGGGAGGAACCACTGTTCCCATTGCACAGATAAAGAGGACGTAAGGTGCAGAGCTGGGGGCGCACCTCAGCCCCGAGTCTGAGGCCTCTACCCTTCCCGGCGAACCCCGGGACCTGCGACCTGTCCCTCCCCTGCAGGGAGAGGGTTAAAGCGTGGAGCAGCGCGGGTTGTGCGCTTGCGCAGAGCGGAGATTGCGCTTGCGCAGAGCGCAGGGCGACGTGGCTGGCCGGAAGTTGGCTGTTCGGAACCGCCGCAGCATCGCCGCCGTTCGCTGCGCGGGTCTATCGGAGGGCTGTTGCGTTGCGCCCCGCCGGCACCACCATGCTGAAGAAATTCGACAAGAAAGACGAGGAATCGGGTGAGGGGGCGTAGGCTTAGGGGAGGCTGGACCCTAGCGCAGGCTCAGCTCCCTCGCCGGGAGCCCTCGTTCCGGGCCGCTGCCTAGACCTGAAGCCGAGACCCAGTGAGGGAGAGGGGTTGTGCCAAGGTCCGCAGCTGGTCAGTGGCAGGCCTCGGAGAGCGCGAGCATGCTCCACTTCCCTCTCGTGAGCTCGGACCGCGATTCGCGGGGTGACCTTGGGCGGGTCATGCTCCTCTGTGGGCCTCAGTTTCCCCAGCTGTCAAGGGGAGGGGTCCGGCCAGATGCACCGTTGTGACTTTGTTCGTGAGACCTCTTGGGATTCGCGAGGCTGCGCTGCTGCTGGCCAGACTGCGGCGTAATCTGTGGAGCCAGTGTTCTGTGGCTGAGAACCGTCTTCCATTCATTTATTCAGTAAACGTCTATTGCGCGTTTACGGGATGCGAGGCACTGTACTGCATTCTGAGACTGCAATAGAACAAATGAGACACTCGGTGCCTGAGCTGGGAATATTACGTCACAGGCGTAGTGGAGAAGATACGCACCAGCCAGATAATGACACATGTAATTAATTACAAATGTGACATTTACTGTGAAGAAATCCTAGTCACTACGAGATGGTGGTCCTCACACATTGTAGGGACTCAGTTAAGTACAAGTTGCATAAATGAATGCAAGACAAGACGCCGTGAGAGGCACAGAAGGACTGTTACCAGGGCTGCTGGGTGACTAAGAGGTTTGGGGTAAAAGGGGCTCCCTGCAGGAGAGTGGTAAGATCTATCTGCAAGGTGTAGAGCTTTGATTGCCATTCTGTAGTAATTTGAACTTGACTAGGTAGACAATAGTATGGGAGGTTTGCAATTTAGCTTTACAACCTGTACTCAGTCTTCTGTATTCTTTAGGTGGAGGCTCCAACCCGTTCCAGCATCTTGAGAAGAGTGCAGTACTCCAGGAGGCAAGTGTCATTTGCCCTCTTTCATCCTAAGTGTTCATGTTGTACTCAAAATAGTAACACATTCAAAGTGGTGGTTTAAAGAACAGTAAGGGAAGGTCGCCGGGGTGGCCCAGTCGATTAAGGGGCTTCCTTTGGCTCAGGTCATGATCCCAGGGTGTTGGGATGGAGCCCCACATCAGGCTCCCCGCTTGGTGGAGAGCCTGCTTCTCCCTCACCTTCTGCCTGCTGCTCTCCTACTTGTGCTTTCTTTCTAGCTCTCCGTCAAATAAATAAATACAATATTTAAAACTAAATAATAAAGTAAAGAACAGTAAGAGAGAAAACCTGTTCCTGGAAAGACAGGAAAGCTTCATTCCTGGAGAGACTTCATGACGTTTGCATTTGTTGTTGTTCTTTGCTTCTAGTTAACAAGTATTTACTACTGAGTATCTGTTAGTAAGTCAACACATCCCAAACTAATATTTAGGGAACATTTGAGGAGTTGTTAATAGATGAATTAAAGAAAAAGCAAAACAAAACTGTTCACTTATGAAAATAAGCTTATTCAGGCAAATGTATTTATTTACCCTGAAACTTCTCAGATCTTGAATGTGCTTGAGGGCAGTCAGTGGAAAGGAAATAAACTGGGCTAGAAGGTAATGTTTTTGGTTGCTTCTTCTTAGGCCCGTGTATTTAATGAAACTCCCATCAACCCTCGAAAATGTGCCCACATCCTCACCAAGATCCTTTATCTCATAAACCAGGTAAGAGGGTGGAGCTTGGGGGTGGGAAAAATGGTGCTGGGGGTTATTGGGAGGGGTGCTAAATCAGGTAGCTTAGGGTTTTTGACAGCTCCTGTGTGGTTGTCATCAAGCTCTGGATCCCCTCAGTGTCTAACTCTGGTGCGTTGCCCTTGATGGAGCCTCTGCAGGGTCTGGGGATCTGGCCTGGGTTGATCTGGCAGAAAGACCCTTCTGGCCTCCCTCTCCCAAGCTGACACTTCTTTTTTGATTAAAACAGGGGGAGCACCTAGGGACCACCGAAGCAACCGAGGCCTTCTTTGCCATGACCAAGCTCTTTCAGTCCAATGATGTAAGTGCCCTCAGTCATTATTGTCTACCTCTGTGTGGATTGGAGTTTTCCTAACCTTGGTCCTCATACTGAGCCGGGCATCACAGGGCTTTTCCTATTTCTTAACCAGCCCACACTCCGTCGGATGTGCTATTTGACCATCAAGGAGATGTCTTGCATCGCTGAGGATGTTATTATCGTCACCAGCAGGTGAGTCTTGGGTCTATGGATGGCTCCTCTGATGGATGCCATTGCCACAGAGGCCGTTTTTTCTCATGTGTATCAGGCAAAGAGACTTTTATTTGACATCATGCCAGGCACCCTTTCCTCTTTTGTCTCCCTCATCTTTCAGTTACTGCTGCCCACCCCATGGCAGCCTCTAGAGTATACAGTTTCCCTTTTAATTCTCTGGCCTTACCTTGGCAAACATCCTTCCTTGCCTTGATTTTCCCTCAGTCAACTGAGCCAGCCTGGAACTTTCACAAAGACTTTAGTGAGTACCAAGAGAGAACACAAGAGAAATAGACATAGAGAGTGCAGGGGGTATACGGACAGGCTCCCTCACCAAGTACTGGTTTCTGCTTCACAATGAATTATTCAGGGGACAGATGCGACTAAAATATAATCCCTGTCCTTAAGAGCTAGGGCTCAGTTCTCTCATTCTTGCTACACTTTGAGGATTGGGGGAGATGTCATAGATACGTTTAGAAAATATTTACTGAATGTCTACCAGTCCCTGTGTGTAGCTCTGGGAATATGGCAGCAAATGAGACTGACATGAGCTCTGCAGCCCCAGAATTGACAGAGAAATAGCCAGGCAGACAGGCGTTAAGATATACTAGTTTATCATGGGAAGTGTGATAGACTGTGAGAACAGTCCAGAAGGATATCCACCTTGAATCTGGATCAGGAAAGGCCTCCTAGACCTGTCTGAGTAAAGTCCTGAAGGATGAGTAAGAACAAGCAGGACGGTGCTAGCTTTGGCAGCACGTATAATAAAATTGGAATACAAAGATCAGCATGGCCCCTTCTCAAGGAAGGCAGGCACATTTGTGAAGCGTTCCATATTTTTCCAAAAGAAAGTAAGTCGCTGCTTGAGAACAAATCTCTTCCAAAAATTCTTATTAAAAAAGGAAGGGAGGGAAGGAAAGAGGGAGATAAGGGTGCCTGTGTGGTTCAGTCGGTTAGGCACCTGCCTTAAGCTCAGGTCATGAACCCAGCTTCCTGGGAGCGAGCCCTGCATTGGGCTCCCTGCTCCTCAGGGAGCCTGGTTCTTCCTCTCCCTTTGCCCCTCCCTGCCCATGGCTATCTCTCACGCTTGAGGTCTCTCTCCCAAGTAAACAAAATCTTGAAGAAAAAAAAAGAGAAATCTAGATAGATAGATAGATAGCAGCATAGAGGTGGAGGGGGTCAGGAGTGCTCCAGGCTGAGGGAATAGCATATACAAAGGCCTGGAGAGAAGAGAGTATGGCCTGTTTGGGGACTTCTCTGTTAAGGAGTTTATACTTGATGGTAACGGGCAATAGGAAGATTTGGGAATGTTTTAATCCAAGCCAGAGAGTGACCTGGTCAGTTTCAAGTTTTGTTTTGTTTTTTTAAAGATTTTATTTATTTATTTGACAGACAGAGATCACAAGTAGGCAGAGAGGCAGGCAGAGAGAGAGAGAGAGAGAGAGAGAGAGGAGAAAGCAGGCTCCCAGCCAAGCAGAGAGCCCGACTCGGGGCTCAATCCCAGGACTCCGGGATCATGACCGGGGCCAAAGGCAGAGGCTTTAACCCACTGAGCCACCCAGGCGCCCCTGTTTTGTTTTTAAGAGACTTTATTTATTTGAGAGAGCATGAGAGGGGAAAGGTCAGAGGGAGAAGCAGACTCCACACTAAGCAGGGAGCCTGATGTGGGACTCGATCCTGGGACTCCAGGGTCATGACTTGAGCCGAAGGCAGTTGCTTAACCAGCTGAGCTACCCAGGCGCTCCATCAGTTTTGAGTTTTATAAAAATCTCTCTTGTTGCCATGTGTCTTTTGACCAGGAAGAAGTAAGAATACAGTGAGAGTGCTAGTTAGGAGACTCATATAGTAGTTCAGGCAAGCATGGTGACCAGAGCTGGGGACAAATGGGTGGGGACATGTGCTTGGGAGGGGCCAGCCAATCTTCTGTGTGTAGATGATGCCTTCCCTTCCCACAGCCTGACAAAGGACATGACTGGGAAAGAAGACAACTACCGGGGCCCAGCTGTGCGTGCCCTCTGCCAGATTACTGATGTGAGTCCCCTGTCCCCACCAAGCAGCCATTCTCCTTCTCTGCTTCTTGGCAAGGCTCAGTCATGATCTTCCTTCGCATGCATTAGGTTGTCCTGCATCTCACTGAGCCAGGCAATGTGGGGGTGCGGGCGGGGCACAAGAACACCAGAAACAGGTGTGCCTCCTCCTTGCCCTCACTCTTCCCACCCATCACCTGCGCTTCTGATGGTCACCGAGGATTGATTGGGTCCCCTCCCACCCTCACTCGTTGTCCCCACAGAGCACCATGCTGCAGGCTATTGAGCGCTACATGAAACAGGCCATCGTGGACAAGGTGCCCAGTGTCTCCAGCTCTGCCCTAGTGTCTTCTCTGGTGTGTAGCTGGGGACCCTGGCGGGGCTGGGCAGCAGATTGGGAAACAAAGGAAATACCAGAGTTTCTTTTCAGTAGGAAAAAAAAGTGTTTCTGTATCCCCAGATCTGAGAGTCCCATCAACTTTCTTAGTGAGGCATACTAGGGACCTCTTAGGACCTATCCCTTGGGATGACCGATCGTTGGAATTTGGGTCTGGTGGGAGATCTGCCACCGGGGCAGAGAGTGAGGGTAGGAACTCTCCTTGTGCACCGTCTCACAGAACCAGCACAACGAGGAGGCTCTGGGCTGTGTCTGAGGGAGGATCCAGAGCTGGACTGAACTGTGAACTGGGGCCAGGAGGTATGACAGCAGAGGGTCCTGCCTGCCTGCTTCTTAATGTGCTCTGTTCCCATAGCACCTGCTGAAGTGCAGCTTTGATGTGGTCAAGCGCTGGGTGAATGAGGCCCAGGAGGCGGCATCCAGCGACAACATCATGGTCCAGGTGAGGTGTGAGCAGAGCAATGATATTTACAGTTCTTAGGCGGATGGTGTGGCACTAGTTAGTCAGAATGGACCTCACCATGGAGATCCTGGTGGTCCCTAGCAGGAGCAGGCTTTAATCTTTTGTCATTGGATTGGGGGGAGATTTGGGAGTTTGGGGAGAGAATCCAGGGCACCACTTGGGAAGGTAAAAGTTAGAGGCTGCTTACCCGCTGGGACTGAAATATTCAAGTATTTGATAACCAGCTGAGTGGTGTTTTGGGGTATGGGAGGTAGCAGACTCGGCCTAGGCAGGCATACGGCCTTTGCCAAGCTGGCTTTGTTAGTGATGCATGTACATACCTTGGTGGGGCTTTCAACTACTTTTTCAGTGACCTGGGCCAGGAATTCCTTTTACCTCTGTGAGTCTCAGCTTCCTTGTCTATAAAATGGGAATGGAAGTTTCTGCCTCACAAAGCTGTGAGGATAATATGAGACAGCATCTAGAACATCTGACCTGTGGGGTTAGGCATTTGCCTTCTGCTTGGGTAACGATCCCAGGGGCCTGGGATCAAGCCTCGCATCAGGCTCTCTGCTCAGCAGGGAGTCAGCTTCTCCCTCTGCCCTTGCCCCTGTTGTGCTCCTTCTCCCTCTCTCTCTCTCTCCAATAAATAAAATCTTAAAACAAAAAACAAACAAAAAAACAAACCCCCATCTGATCTGCTGTATGCATACCTGTAGGTGCTCCCCGTGTATTTATCTCTTCTTCCTCCTCACCCCTTGTGCTGCCTCTCCTCTTCAGAGCCAGCTGTGGCCCCTCAAAATACTTACCAGGGTCAGAGAAGGTTCTCTCATACAAGACACCCACGTTTGCCTGACTTAGCCTTTGAACCCCACCCTCGTAAAGAAACAAAGAGCGGGGGGATAGGAAATAACTCTATATACCTTACATCCCCAGAAGGGGAAATCCCTTGACTTTGGGCACTGCAGACCTAGCTTTGCCAGTCTCAGCCATGAGTCCTGGGGCAAGTCCGTGGGACTACAGATACCTACCTTGGGGGCGTCGTAAGGCTTAATGCCACATGGTCTCAATGGGAGGTGTGCCGCACGCCACCCTTACCGCACGTGTCCATGCTTGGAGCCTGGCTCCCACTTTCTCTTTCTTATCGAAAAACACTGCATCCCATTCTTTCATCTCTTTGGCATCTGTTGTCCCCTCCATATCTGTACTCCTGGTGCCCACTGGGACCCTTGCCAAAATCAGAGGCAGGAGCTAGACTACAAGTACATCCACGTGGTTTGTTGAGCATTGTGCCAGAGGCCATCTGTACAGAGCACCTGGGGAAATTGTCACAGCCACACTGAGGTAGCTACTGTGATGCCCACCTTAGAAATGAGAAGGTTGAAGCCCAGAGAGATGAAGTGGCCTGCTCAGGGCCACACAGCCAGTAGACCTGAGCTTCACACACCTGTACTCTGCCATGATCCCCTGTCTCTAGTACCATGCTCTGGGGCTCCTGTACCACGTGCGTAAGAACGACCGCCTGGCTGTCAATAAGATGATCAGCAAGTTCACCCGGCATGGCCTCAAGTCTCCCTTTGCCTACTGCATGATGATCCGGGTGGCTAGCAAGCAGCTGGAGGAGGAGGACGGCAGGTAATGGCTCTTGTCTCCCCTGGCCAGGTGATGCCTTCTTCAGTGCTGGGCCATCCCCGACTTCTTGCCACCCCTGTTCTTTTGTAGCCGGGACAGCCCACTGTTTGATTTCATTGAGAGCTGTCTGCGCAACAAGCATGAGATGGTGGTGTACGAAGCCGCCTCGGCCATCGTCAATTTGCCAGGCTGCAGCGCCAAAGAGCTGGCCCCAGCCGTGTCAGGTTATAGCCCTCCCTTCGCCCCACGTGTTTGCACCTGCTGGGAATGAGGCCTTGGGCTGAGGGTTGGGGGAAACAAAGAAAAAGCCCACTAATAGGCCCTGGCATAGTAAAGATCCTTTTTAAGAAAAGGATCCGGAATCTAGTAAGTACATGTTCAGTGCTAGGCACCGTACCAGGCTCTCTCACATGCATTATGTCTGGGGATAGGGTACTTTTAATTCCATCTCACTATTCGTTAAAGAGCCTGGGGCTCTGTTAGGCTGGCTAGCCATGGCAAGGGGGCCTGGCGGAAGAACCTAAGATTGAGAAAACCAGTACATGCTCTCCAGAGACCAATCTGTCGCAGACAAAGGAGAAGGCAATTCAGAGGGGTCACTCAGCCTGGAAGCTGGAGCCCGATAGTCTGGGTTGGAGTCCTGGCTTCCTGACAGCCAAGGCACAGGGAGGGGTGTACTGCCTGACGTACAAGCACATAGGATAGGAACCAGAGCAGTTGGTGAAGCCAGGACTGAGGTAATTCTGGTTTCTGTACATGCCCAGGAGAGAGGAGTGCAGTTCCACTTTGCAGGGGTAAAGGGCCCAGATTTCAGGTGCGGGCAGTCCTGAATTTCAGTCCTGGTTCCTGCCATTCCCTGGCAGCTAGTCTCGAGTGTGTTTAGTAGCTTTGCCCCTATGTGCCTCAGTCTCTGTATCTGTTAAACGGGGATGATAGTAAGAGCTGCTTTGTGGGGTGGTGAGAGATCAACGAGACAAGGCACGGCGACTTCTTAGCATAATGCCTGGCACACAGGGGCTCAGGAAGTAGCAGCCATCATCACTCACGACACCCACCAGACTCTCATGAGCACATTAAAGCTTCTGTGCTCATGAGCTCTCTCCCTTGGTTGTGGCAAGGGTGCCAGCAGGGAAGTGAGCCCAGGGTTTGTGTCTGAACAGTCTCCTAGCCCTTGTGTGCCCTCCATACCCTTCCTCGGGAGGCCTGGGCTTTCCCAGCTGCTGGGCAGTGAGGGCAGCCTGGCATGTGGCGTCTGTCTCCCCACAGTGCTCCAGCTTTTCTGCAGCTCACCTAAAGCCGCTCTCCGCTACGCTGCTGTCCGCACCCTCAATAAGGTAAGGGTTTAGGGGTGGACAGAATGGGGGTTCTGGCCTTTTGAGAGGGTCAGGGAGGTGGCCTGATCCAGCTGGAGACGTTTCATGGCAAAAGGTATGTGCTGGTCACAGTTGCTTTCTACCTGATGGTGAGAGGGGCTCACCCGAAGGACCTCTGACCAGGCCAGAGCCATCCAGAGAGATAACAGAAGTCCCTTCTTGTCTCTGTTCTGTCTGTCCTCCCAAACAGGTGGCCATGAAGCACCCGTCCGCGGTGACAGCCTGCAATCTGGACCTGGAGAACCTGGTGACAGACTCAAACCGCAGCATCGCCACGCTAGCTATCACCACGCTCCTCAAGACTGGCAGTGAGAGCAGCATTGACCGCCTCATGAAGCAGATCTCATCCTTCATGTCAGAGATCTCAGATGAGTTTAAGGTACCTGGGCATGCCCGGAACACCCGCTGCCCCCAGGGCAAGGAAGATACTGTGGGCCTGCTCCCCATGGCCAGGATTGACCCCGGGGGCTGGTGAGGCTTGAGGACGTGGTGGAGTGGGTGGCACATCACCCTGCACAGGGCTCTGCCTTAGGAGACATGCACAGCCCGCCTCGGGGGCTTTGTCCATATTGTTCCTTTGGGAGGCTGGTTGGCAGGGCACAGAGTGAGGGCCGAGGGAGCAAATGTCAGCAATTTCTCGTTTTCTGGTATGGGCTGATGGCGGTGCTGTTGATCAGTTTGGGGAAGGAGGGAGAGTCAGGTCCTAGGTGAGAGGAGCAAGAAGATCATGGTGGTGATGACAGACATGCTGAACTTGAGGTGCCAGCGGGTGAAGTTCCCTGGCGGACATTTGGAAACACTGGCCTTGAGCTCAGACAACAGACAGAGGTTGGGGAGTGAGCGGCATAGAAGAGGTAAATCCACAGGAGGAGGAAGGACCGCTGAAGCGACTCTGTGCAAAGAGGAGAAGGCCATGGCCAGAGTACCCAGCAAGGAGCCAGAACAGCCGATGGGTGAGATTGTGGGGGTGGAGGTAGGAAGAGAAACAGGACAGGTGGGATGGAGAGAAGGGCCTGCGGACTTAGCGTGAGGTCTGAGGCAAGCAGCGTGTAGGGGACCCAGAGTCTGGATTTGGGGCTGTTGGGACTGGTGTGCATGCCACCCTAGTTGGATGGGCTCAGGGATCACATGCTCCCTGAGGGTAGAGATGGAGTTCCCCTCTCCTTGCCCTCTAGCTCCAGGGCCTGGCTGGGCCTAAAGAAGGAGTCTGTTGGCACTTAGTGAACTAAGTAACTTGACCTTAGGGGGCTTAGCAACTATGAGGGCTGCTGTTCACACATGTCTGTTTGACTCAGGTGGTGGTGGTCCAGGCCATCAGTGCCCTGTGTCAGAAGTATCCTCGCAAACACGCTGTGCTCATGAACTTCCTGTTCACCATGCTACGGGAAGAGGTAAGAACAGGCATTTGGGGCATGCCGGCTCTCCTCATGCAGGGAGTGACCTGGCGCTAGCTCCATGCTCAATTTGGAGCCAAGGTCCTCTTCTTGGGGGGGTACCAGATCAACCTGTTAACCAGGTGGATTTCCTAGTGCCTGCCGCCCTTTCTGCTCCTCTCGGACCACAGTGTAAACGTTCACCCGTTCCCAGTAATTACAGTAATAACCAGTGACTCAGCAGTGGCTTTAAAGAGCAACAGATACCCTGTGGCGATGCTTGTGCCAGACTCAGGGAAACCTGCGTTCTTCACTGGTGTCTAGTACAGAAATTGTCTGGGCCATTCCAGGAGCTCCAGGGTTGGTTTCTTCAGAAACTGATGCTCGTAATGTGACGCTGCATTCTGTTTTTTCTTCTGATGTGAATTAGTGACTCACGTACACTGCCTTTCTTGGGCGTCTCAACAAAACCAGTTTATTCAGAGGACCAGAAGCAAAGGGTTTTAGGGTAGATTTGGTCCCCAGGTATCTGGTGCCCCTTTGGCCCAGCCCAGATGGGCCCTTGGACCGAGGCAGGTGAGGAGTCCTTGCCTGGGGTATCTTTGGGGGCTCCTGATATATTAGAGGGGAGGAGGGCACTAATACTTAGGGAGGGAGCCCTCAGCTAATGGGTCCAGCACTTTGGAGACATTACAGAGTGTATACAATCTTGTGATCCTTGTAACAGGCCTTGTCAACAGACATCATTTTCCCCCTTTAAAAATCAGGGATCTGAGGCTCAGAGAGGTGAAGTGACCTGCCTAGGGTTACATGGCCAGACTCCATGGTTTTCTCCCAGACCTCCTTTCCTCCAAGAAAAATTCATGGTTCCAAATATCAGTTAAGTGTAAGACCTTCACTCATTAGAGTTCCAACAGTCAGACCCTGAGATCTTGTCTTCTAGAAATGGGCCTGTTGCAGGGGCATGTCATTCTCTAGTCAGAGCAGCTGCCAGCAAAGCCTCGTTGAGGTTGCTCTGAGTTTCTTGCTGCCCCTGTGCTGCTTGGCTAGCTTGTAAAACTGATACTGAAAATAGCATTTGAAGGTTTATGGTTTGCCTACTCACTGAAGTTCAGTGGTGTACAAATAGTATCTGACTTACCCTTCACAATAACCTGGCAAGTAAATACACTGATCATGGTCCTTAACTACGGAGGTGCCTGAGGTTCGGACAAGGAAAGTAACTCACAGCCATAACACAAACTAACCTGCAAATGGGCCAGATTGGACCCACAGCCAAGTTGTACTGTGATTGTACAAAGTTTTAAGCATTTCAAGTTAGGGTCACCTGGGTGACTCAGTAGGTTAAGCCTCTGCCTTTGGCTCAGGTCATGATCGCCGGGTCCTGGGATCAAGCCCAACATTGGGCTTTCCACTCAGTGGGGAGCCTGCTTCCTCCTCTCTCTCTGCCTGCCTCTCTGCCTACTTGTGACCTCTCTCTCTGTCAAATAAATAAGTAAAAATCTTTTTAAAAAATTTTTAAGTTAGTGGTCATTATTTAAAAAAAAAAAAGATTTTATTTATTTGAGAGAGAAAGAAATCACGAGGAGAAGAAGGGTCAGACGGAGAAGCAGACTCCCTGCTGAGCAGGGAGCCTCTTGTGGAACTCGACCCTGGGACTCCAGGATCATGACCTGAGCCGAAGGCAGTCACTTAACCAACTGAGCCACTCAGGTGCCCAGTTAGTGGCTGTTATTTGCAAATCAGGAAAAGAGCCACCAATGCTGGCACAACTGATTTTATAGTTTCTCCTACAAAATTTGGAAGATCTGGCAACACTGGGTTGAGTGGTGATTTCCCTCTTTAGGTGCGACAAGCACTGTGCAGTGCCTCACCCCTCCCATCCACTCCCCTTCCATTGCCAGATTATATGCCTGGCACCTGTGGGCACCTCAGTTGCCACCTCTATCATTAGAGTCTGTAAATTGCAGAGCACAGATTTGGTTCTGGGGTCTTCTGGCTCTCTGCTGCCCCATTCTGTTTGGGTTTTTTTGTTTTTTGTTTCTTGTTTTTCAGTTGTGGTAAAATACACATGACATAAAATTTACCATCCTAATCTTTTAAGTGTCTAGTTCAATATAGTAAATATATTCACATTGTCGTAGAGCTAATACCCAGAACTTTTTCATCTTGTAAAACTGAAATTCTGTGCGTATTAAACAATTACTTTGTTTCCCTCTGCCTGTTGTCTGTCTCCAGAAACCACCTTTCTTTTTGTCTCTCTAAGTTTGATACTCTAGATATTTCATGGAAGTAGAATCATGCAGTATTTGTTTTTTTGTGACTGCTTATTTCACTTGGTATAAATGTTGCTGAGTTTCATCCATGTTGTAGAATATATGAGAATTTCCTTCCCTTTATGGCTGAATAGTCCATGTTATGGATAGACCCCATTTTGTTCATCCATTCATCTGTTGATGGACACTGGTTGCTTCCACCTTTTGCCGATTATGAATAATGAGGTTATGAATGTGGGTGTAAAACTCTTTTCAAGACCCTGCTTTCTATTTGAGTATATACCCAGAAGCGGAAGTGCCAGATCATATGGTAATTATGTTTTCTAAAATTTTCTGAGGAATCCCTGTACTATTTTCCATAGCGTTTGTACCACCCAGTTTGCCTTTTACTTCAAAGTTGGGAAGGAAAGTGAAATCTAAAATGTGTCTGTTAAACTATCTACTGTTAGATCTGGAAGGACCCCAGTGAGCATTCAGTCCACACCTTATGTTTTACACAAAAAGTAAGATAGAGGCCCTGAGAGCCAGGTCCCTTGCCTCCAGGTTCTGTGTTTGGACTGCTGTCCCTGGTCCCAGTTAGGTGCTGGGCCTTACAGCCATTTCTGGAAAGAGCAGCCTCCTTGCTCAGCTCAGCCCTTCCTGCTGCAGGGTGGCTTTGAGTACAAGCGAGCCATCGTGGACTGCATCATCAGCATCATTGAGGAGAACACGGAGAGCAAGGAGACTGGGCTGTCGCACCTGTGCGAATTTATCGAGGACTGCGAGTTCACTGTGCTGGCCACCCGCATCCTGCATCTTCTAGGCCAGGAGGGGCCCAAGACCAACAACCCCTCCAAGTACATCCGCTTCATTTATAACCGTGTGGTCTTGGAGCATGAGGAGGTCCGGGCAGGTGGGTCTGAGCCAGGGCTGAATGGGGGCTCTTAGCTGCTGCTTGAGCAGGTGGCCTGCCAAAGGGAGCGGAGCCTCAGCCCACGGGCGCTCTGTGTTCTTGCCTCACAAGCTCAGTGAGTTCTAACATTATGGGAAGGACCACAGATGCTTGGGTGTCACTCAGTTGAATGACTCTTTAGCTCTCTGATTTTTGTTACTGACTTACGGTTTTTAATTTTCTTTTCTTTCCTGCTTGTTTTTTGGGTTTTGTTTTGGTTTGGTTAGCTTTTTTTTTTTTTTTTAATGGTAGCTTTATTGAGATATCATTCACATATTGGAAAATTCATTCTTTTTTTTTTTTTAAGAGAGGGAGCATGGGATGCCTGGGTGGTTCAGTAGGTTAAGTGTCTGCCTTTGGCTCAGGTCATGATTCCAGAGTCCTGGGATTGAGTCCCGCATCAGGCTCCTCGCTCAGCAGGGCGTCTCCTTCTTCCTCTGCCTGCCCCTCCTCCTGCTTGTGCTCTCTTGCTCTCTCTGACAAATAAATAAAATCTTTTTAAAATTTTTAAAAAGGTTGGGGGAGCAGAGGGAGAAAGAGAAACTTAAGCAGGCTCCATACCCAGTGCAGAGCCTGATTCAGGGCTCCGTCTCACAACCCTGAGATCATGATCTGAGCCAAAATTAAGAGATGGATGCTTAACCAACTGAACCACCCAGGCGCCCCAAAATTCACACTCTGAGTGTGAATTGAGTGTATAATTCAATGTGTAACCGTCATATTCTTAATTTTATTTTAAATTTTCTTTCCTTTTCTTCTCATGCCCCCACTGGGCAGATTTTTCTTATTTCAGCAATTAATATTCATAAATAATAGTTCATTTTTTCATTTATATTAATCCAGAGGCTCATAACTGTGAGTTGAGGCCATTTGGATACATAAGCTGAGCAGCCTGTGTGTGGCTAGCTTCTGTTGCCTCATCATAGTCAATTCTGAAATTGCTTCTGGAACCTAAAGATGGGGCTGCCTTCTCCCTGAAACGGATGAGGGAGTTGAGGCCCAATGGAGGCCCACACAGAGCCACTCATTGCATTCATGGCAGGTTTGGGCCTATACACTAGAGACAGCTTGGCTCTGGGGCTCTTCTGCTCAAAAACCCATTCTAAGCACTGAAAGTGTCCAAGCTGTGAGCTGTCAGATACATTGGGTAAATCGTATTTGCTTCATAAATACAGGTGCTGTGAGTGCTCTGGCCAAGTTTGGAGCCCAGAATGAAGAGATGTTACCCAGTATCTTGGTGTTGCTGAAGAGGTGAGTCTGAGCCAGAGTTCCCTGAGGGATGACTGTGTTCCCCAGGGGAGAGAAGTTATACAACTGTGGATTGTAGGAAAAAAATAGAAAGCACAGAAAAGCATGAAAAAACAGTATCGTAAAAATTCTGTGACCACTGTTGAGTTTTTCTTTCTTTCTTTCCTTTTTTAAGATTTTATTTATTTATTTGACCGAGAGAGTGATCACAAGTAGGCAGAGAGGCAGGCAAAGAGAAGCGGGGAAGCAGGCTTCTGCTGAGCAGAGAGCCTGATGTGGGGCTCGATCCCAGGACCCTGAAATCATGACCTGAGCCGAAGGCAGAGGCTTAACCCACTGAGCCACTCAGGCACCCTTTTTTTTTTTTTTTTAAGTTATTTTCTTTCTTTAAAATAGCTTTACTGACATATTTTGCAAGCCATAAAGTTCACCAATTTAAGATGTATAATGTGATGGTGTTAGTATATTCCCAGAGCTGTGTAACCATCACCATAATCTAAGTTTAAGACTTCTTTTTTTTAAGGCAGCCCTCTCGGGTCCCCTCCCTCTTTGGGAGCTTTGTATTCTCATTCAGTAAACTTTACTGTCACTCAGTAGACTTTGCTGCCCACCAAAAAAAATTTTTTTTAAAGATCTTATTTATTTGACAGAGAAAGAGAGCAAGAGAGAGAGCACAAGTGGGGAGGAGAGGGAGAAGCAGGCCCCCCTGCCCAGCAGGGAGCCCCAGGCAGGGCTTGATCCCAGGACCCCAAGATCATGACCCGAGCCAAAGGCAGCCACTTAACCACTGAGCCAGCCAGGCGCCCCAGTTTAAAACATTGTTATCTTCCCTAATAGAAACCCTATATTCTTGGTGCTTATAGAGCAGAGTAAATGTCTGTTGGGCTAGGGCAGTTTTCTCACTGTGGGTGTGTGTTCTCAGCACTAAGACTCCTTGGTTCCTGTGGGGTTTTTTGCAATGTATGAGGTCTGATGAGGCTGTTTTCAGCTGTGCCTCCTTGGCTCTTGCTGGTTAGCTGGTGAGGGTGGAGATAGAAAGAGAAACTCTATATCCATTACTAGTCACTTTGCTCTCACTCATCCCCCAGCATTCTCCCACCTAGCCCTAGACAACCACTAATCTACTTTCTATCTTTACGGATTTGCCCTTTCTGGTTATTTCATAGGAATGCATTCATAATCTGTGGCTTTTCATGTGTTCGGCTTCTTCACGATGTTCCTTTCAGGGTTCATCCATGCTGTAACATGTCCCAGTACTTCATTCCTTTTTATGGCCAAAGAATTCATTGTACGGGTAGACCACATTTTAGCTATTCACCAATTGACAGGCATTGGGATGTTTCCACTTCTTGGCTCTTGCAAATAGTGCTGTTGTGAACATTCATGCCCAAGTTTTTGTGTGACCTGTGTCATCTCTTCTCATGAAGATACGCCCAGGAGGAGAATTGTTGGGTCATATTAAATTCTTTTTTTGACATGCCATTGGATATAGAAGATTGCCTCCTTCAGTGGGTGGACTTTAAGGAGAGAACCCAGGGAATATGAATATGGCCACCCCTTACGAAGTTAGTTAGAATATCATGGGCTTTTCTGTGCATTTGATGCCCGGATCTCATATCTGGGGACTGAGCTTTAAGAAACTTGCTTCCTCGGACTACCCTCTGAGGAAGCCCTGCAGCATCCCTCCCACCACCCTTGGGGGCCCCAGTCAGGAGTTCTGTATGTTCTGACTGTAGGTGTGTGATGGACGACGACAATGAAGTAAGGGACCGAGCCACCTTCTATCTCAATGTCCTGGAGCAGAAGCAGAAGGCCCTCAATGCAGGCTATATCCTAAATGGTGAGTCTCACTGGCTGTCTTTGACTTGGCCCCATCCCAGGGCTATGGCCCTTCTCACCACTCCGGAGCAGGTGCACCCTCCCTGAGGAGGGGAAGTTTGAGTCAAGACACTTGTGGCTAGATTCTCATGGCAACTTCATGGCATCACCATAACCTCAGAAGACCTAGAATCTTTTTTTTTTTTTTTTTTTAGATTTTATTTGACAGACAGAGATCACAAATAGGCAGAAAGGCAGGCAGAGAAAGAGGAGGAAGCAGGCTCCCTGCTGAGCAGAGAGCCCGATGTGGGGCTCGATCCCAGGACCCTGGGATCATGACCTGAGCCGAAGGCAGAGGCTTTAACCCACTGAGCCACCCAGGTGCCCCTAGAAGACCTAGAATCTTGTGGTTCACACCAGTGTGGGTGGAAACAGCTCAGTGAATTGAAACATTAGTCATTAATTTAAAAAACCCTCTCTTCGCAGAATACTCTATTCTCCGTAAGTCACTCTTTTACATACATTTATCCCCATACCAGCTGTGAGAAGGAGGATATAGATGAAAAAGTGGAGGCTCAGAGGGTTAAGTGGTTTTCTCAGTGGTCTAGGATCACACGACCTAGACCCAGGGCCTCAGTCTTTTGTGGGGGATTCTGGGTGCTCGTTCTGTCTTGTTTTCAGACAGTGTCTCTCTCCTACTGGCTTCTAGGTCTGACTGTTTCCATCCCTGGTCTGGAGAGGGCTCTGCAGCAGTACACTCTAGAACCATCAGAAAAACCTTTTGACCTCAAGTCTGTGCCCCTGGCGACCGCGCCAATGGCAGAACAGAGAACAGGTACGTGATACCTGTGCTTTCGGAGGCCTTCAGGTCCAGGCCTCTGTTGGAGGGTCTGCATGGGCCATGAAGGCACTAAACCTAGGCAGGATAGGGGGGCTTGTACCAAGAGGATGGGATAATCCTTTCTCCATCTGGCTCCAGGAAACAGAGACACAGGCACATGAACACTCACTCTCTTTCTCACATGTTCTGTACTCTCACATGTTCACGCTCTCAGCGGGGTTGGAAGTTATAATCCCTAAGCAACAGCTCTGCGGTCAACACCGCACTGTCTCATTACTGGAGTTGTTGATCACTGTGTATGTTTGCTTCTGCAGAAAGCACCCCCATCACAGCCACCAAGCAGCCTGAGAAAGTGGCAGCCACCCGGCAAGAGATCTTCCAGGGTGAGTAGCAGTGCTTGGTGGGGCTCTCGGGACCTGGGCTTGGTCTCCTCAGCTTTAGGGTAGTTGCTGTCCTCAGGGGAATTAGAAGAGACTCAATCAACAACAGTTCTTTTTTTTTTTTTTTAAGATTTTTTTTTTTTAAGATTTTATTTATTTATTTGACAGACAGAGATCACAAGTAGGCAGAGAGGCAGGCAGAGAGGGAGAGAGGAGGAAGCAGGCTCACCGCCGAGCAGAGAGCCTGATGCGGGGCTCGATCCCAGGACCCTGAGATCATGACCTGAGCTGAAGGCAGAGGCTTTAAACCACTGAGCCACCCAGGCGCCCCCCTTTTTTAAGATTTTATTTATTCATTTGAGAGAGAGTGAGCATGAGCAGCGGGGAGGAGCAGAGGGAGAGAGAGAAGCAGACTCCCCGCTGAGCAGGGAGCCCAATGTGGGGCTTGATCCCAGGATGCTGAGCTGAAGGCGGACGCTTAACTGACTGAGCCACCCAGGCACCCCTCAGCAGCAGTTCTTACTCGAGTGCTGGGCCCTGAGAGTACTTTAGACAGCACATTTGACCCTCAGGTGGAAGTTAGCGGGTCCATTTGGTATTGGAGGAACTGGAAGTTAAGAGAGAGAAAGTGAAATAGCTGAGGTTGCACAGCAAGAAAGTAGAGGGGTTGGAAGTAAGATTCACATCAGCCTGACTCAGAGCTGCCACTCAGCCTTGGTTCTGAGGGCTCAGGTCCCCAGAGCCAGCCTCAGGCTACTGAATGTCAGATTCAGTATAGCTGGGGTCCGAAGACCCTAGTGCTTTTTCTTGGTTTCCAGAGGTGTTCAGTCCACGTTGTCTGGGAATATTTTGTTTAGATATTTATCTATCCCTGTGGTCTTGTATCTTTTTAAGGGCAGAGGCTGTGTGTCTAACTGCCAGACCATATAATCTACTAAATTCCCACCTTCCAGGACTAACACGTGCCCCTCTTCCTCCTTGAAGGGTCTCCTATGCTCATCACTTCTACTCCAGCTTTTCTGTCTTCTCTTAACTAGTTCTGTCTGGTTCTTCACAGGTTCTGTCCTTTATATGTTTTATCATAGCTTTTAGTACAGTGCCTTTCTTCCTCACGGTAAGTTCCCAATTATTGTTGAATTAAATTAACCCCCCCCCCCATTTCATTCCATTTGAGAATCTTGTCTTCTCTCATCTTTCAGATTCAGCAAAACTAGGATCCAGAGCTAACTGGGATCACTCTTAACACAAAACTTTTCCTTCTGTATTACTTTTCCCCTTACTGTTACCACAGATCGCCACAAACTTAGTGCCTTAGCACAACACGTGTATATTATTTTACAGTTATGAGGGCCCAAGTCCAAAATGGGTTCCACTGTGTTGGCAGTGCTGAGCTCCCTCTGGAGGCTCTGGAAAAGAATGGTATCTTTGCTTTTTCTAGTTTCTAGAGGCCTCCTCCATTCCTCTCCTGGTGACCCCTTCCTCCACCTTCACAGCCAGCTGTGTGGCCTCTTCAAATCTGACTCTGAGCCTTCTGCCTCCTTCTCTTAAGGATCCTTGTCATTACATCGGGTCCACCAGATAATCCAGGATAATCTCCCCGTCTCAAGATCCAACTTAATCTTATCTCCAAAGTCGCTTTTACCATGTGATACAATGTACTTGCAGGTTCTGGGAGTTAGCTTGTGCACATCTTGGGACCACCATTCTGCCACATCTTCGAAGGACGGCTCCTAAGTCTCTTAGAGGGTATCAATTTCACCTTTAAACAATATTCCAAAGCCTAGCATTTATTGATCACCTGTTCAGTTCTAGGAACTTTGATTGCCTCATTAATCTTCACAACAATCCTGTGAACGAGATTATTATACCTGTTTTATTGGTGAAGAGTTGGAAACTCAGGTATTAACTGATAGCTTCTAGCAGAATCCCCCAGGGTAGTTAAGTGTCAGATCTTAAAACTTGGTGTCCAGTGAAATAAAATTCCCATAGAGAAAAACTCTGGTGGCTGATGATCATGATGGCCCAGAAGTGCCTGCTGAAATCAAAGCTGGCTGTTTCTGGGCTTCTTAGTGCCTCGTGTTCATCAGATGCAGTCCTTCGGGTAGCAGAAGGCTGAAGCAGTCACAAAGAGAAAGCAAAATAATAATAATAATAATGCTTACTTTCTGTCTCTACCCATGAAACATGAATTGAGTACCTACTAAGTTCAGGGCAAAATATCAGATCCCTGGCCTCAGGGTACAATTCCTGTCCGTACAGAGTTCAATTTAACTGGGAAGACAAGTTAAAAATCTTAGAGCAGTGGGGGCACCAGGGTGGCTCAGTGGGTTAAGGCCTCTGCCTTCAGCTCAGGTCATGATCCCAAGGTCCTGGGATCGAGCCCCGCATCGGGCTCTCTGCTCAGCAGGGAGCCTGCTTCCCCCTCTCTCTCTCTGCCTGCCTCTCTGCCTACTTGTGATCTCTGTCTGTCAAATAAATAAATAAAATCTTTAAAAAAAAAAAATCTTAGAGCGGTGGTCTTCAAATATCAGTGCGCATCAGAATCATCTGAGAAAATGTCTTAGAAATGCAGATTCCTGAGTCCCAAATCCAGAGATTCTGATAGAGCTTATTTAGGAGAGGCCAGGAATCTGAGTTTTTTGACAAGTCCCCACCCCCAGCTAATTCTGATAAGGGTGATCCATGACTGTAGTTTGAGAAATGCTGCCCCTGCCATAGAATGGAGAAGAGGGCAGTAGGCATAGCCATCATAGGCAGACATCGTGTGCAGACTGCTGCCAGAGGTCTCCTTCACCTGGATGGGCCAGGGTGGGGGCCTCTGGGCCAGAGCACCCAGCCCAGTGCTGGAACCTGGTTTTGGGGTATAAGGATAGGCCTTACCAGGTGCCCACAGACCACTTGAAGTAAGGTTTTCTGCAAGTCTGAATCTGAAACCTCTCCTTACTGGCCATTTATCTTAACTAACAAATGTATAGGACCAGTTTGTTCTTTTGCCTGATTCTATTGCTAGGACATCATTTGTCTCATCTTGAGAGTTTTCCTTTTAAGAATCTTTGCTGAGCTTCTAAAGTTGTAGGAGTCTCCAAGTGGATTAGGCCTAGGCCATTGGGATCTCCCAGTCAGTTTCCTGGGGCTGAGGTCTTTTGTGAGACAGAGGGAAAGAGAGTATTCATGGCGGGTGGTACAACTTGAGGAAAGTTAGCAAGAGGAGAAAATGCATTGGTGTATTTGGGAAATAGCGAGTACCCTGTCATTGTATATGCATATCCGTCCATCTCAGTAGGGTGAAAGACCTGGAAAATTGGCCATGAGCATTTATTAGAAATCATCACAGGTTGGTCTGGGAATTGAAAGGCTGAGTGAACTTGTGGCCTGTGACTTTCAGAGCAGTTGGCGGCAGTGCCAGAGTTCCATGGGCTGGGGCCGCTCTTCAAGTCGTCACCTGAGCCTGTGGCCCTCACTGAATCAGAGACCGAGTACGTCATCCGCTGCACCAAACACACCTTCACCGACCACATGGTGTTCCAGGTGAGCAGGGAGGGCTGAGGCCCTGCTGGGACACTGGGCTAGGGAGTGGTCCCAAGTGTGACGGGTCCTATAAGGTCCTGCGTGGAGTTGGTCAGGAGCTCAACGTGATGATAGGTCCTGTCACCAGCTGGTATGTGTCTTATAGCCTTGATCCAGGACCTCTCTGGGTCCTGTGTGTCAGCACGGGGACAGGGAGACTGTGCAAGGGTACTGGGATAGGAATCAGGGTGAGTTAGGCCCTCTGGGCTCTTCCTCTCCAGCAGCGCTTGGACCTAGAGCTGTGTCTAAGTAACCCCTCTCCTCCCTGCTCCAGTTTGACTGCACAAACACACTCAACGACCAGACCTTGGAGAACGTCACAGTGCAGATGGAGCCCACTGAAGCCTACGAGGTGCTCTGTTACGTGCCTGCCCGAAGCCTACCCTACAATCAGCCTGGGACCTGCTACACATTGGTCGCACTGCCCAAGGAGGACCCTACAGCTGGTGAGCACTTCTCCAGAAACCACCCTGGCCTTGTGGGAGCCCTTGGGGTCCAGATGGGGTGGGCTGGTTGTGCACCAGACATTTGTCTCCTATGAGAGCTTCAACTCCTTGATTTTACTCTTTGAAGAAGAAGAAAGGCCGAGTCCTGGGAACTTGTCATATATCATCCCATTTCACCCTCATAGAAGACCTAGGGGGATGAGTACTGCTCTCCCTATCGCTAGATGAAAAGATCGAGATTCAGGCTAGATGAGTCACCTAAGTTCATGTGGCTGGTAATAGGCAGGACCCAGACCTCTCTGGTCCTCAACTAGCAGTGCTTTCATTTCACCATGAGAGTACAAAGGCACAGACTGAAACACCCCAACTCCACTCCTTCCAAGAGACCCACCAGCGTCTTTTTCCAGGCCTCGGACAGTTGACATTTGTGGCACAGGCTTAGCCATCCTGTGGCACCTCTCCTTTTCCTCTCTCTTCCCTCTGGGGGCTCCTGAGACCCATGACTTGACTCTTTTTCCCTTCCACGAGGTGGTATCTTCTGTCCGGATTTGTGGGGTTGGATGGCTACTTGTGGGGTTGCTGCTACTGATAATATAATAGAGGCCTGGGAAACTGGCCATGGCCACCTGCCCTACGGAGGAGGTGTCCCCTGCAGTGACTAGGGACGTCCTGACCACCCAGCCTCTCTTCCCTGTAGTGGCCTGCACATTCAGCTGCATGATGAAGTTCACCGTCAAGGACTGTGACCCCACCACTGGGGAGACCGATGATGAAGGCTATGAAGATGAATATGTGGTAAGAAGCTGGTATCAAGAGAATAATTTTTGTGGCCAAGGCTGTAAAGCAACCCCCTCCAGGAGCTAACAACTAGACTTGAAGCTTTTTCTTGCTATTTTTGGCTTTTTGAAAGAAAGTTTTTCTTTAAACTTAAAAAGTGTACATGCTTTAAAAAAAGAAAACTTGGAAAATACAAAAACCAAGCATGAGCGAACAGGAAAACATTACTCATAGTCCTTGGGAGTTATGTGGAGGAGTGGGGAGGAGTTGTATAATTGCGGTCATTCTGGACATTATGTATCTTGCTATTTCCACTTAAAACCGTAGTGTGTTTTCCTATGTGTTTACAAATACTTCATACAGGGGCACCTGGGTGGCTCAGTTGGTTAAGCGACTGCCTTCGGCTCAGGTCATGATCCTGGAGTCCTGGGATCGAGTCCCATATCGGGATCCCTGCTTGGCAGGGAGTCTGCTTCTCCCTCTGACCCTTCCCCTTCTCATGCTCTCTCTCTGTCACTCTCATTCTCTCTCTCTCTCTCTCTCTCAAATAAATAAGTAAAATCTTTAAAAAAGAAAAAAGAAAATTAAAAAAAAAAAAATACTTCATACATAAAGTTTTTCATGACTTGAAAAATACTTTGATATATAAAGATAACAGACTTGACCTTTATTCCCTCAATGTTGGGCATTTGAGCTTCCAGATTTCACTGTAAAAGCTGCATTAAGTATCCCTTTGGGTCCAAATTTTTATTTGCATTTCAGATTATTTCCTTAGATATATCCTTAGATTCCTGGAAGTAGAAAAATTGGGTCAAAGGATAAGCACAACTTTAAGACTGACTCGTGTTGTCAAATTGCTTTCTAGAGAAGTTGGATTGGTTTGCATCTGTTGAGTGGTCCTTTCATGCACTCAGATGACTTCTTTTTTTTTTTTTTTTTAATTTCTTTATTTGACAGACAGAGATTACAAGTAGACAGAGAGGCAGGCTGAGAGAGGAAGGGAAGCAGGCTCCCGGCTGAGCAGAGAGCCTGATGCGGGGCTTGATCCCAGGACCCTGGGATCATGACCTGAGCCGAAGGCAGAGGCTTTAACCCACTGAGCCACCCAGGCGCCCTACTCAGATGACTTCTAATTCCAGTTTTCTGAGCTTGGTTGGAGCTGAGTGCAGGATCGCTCTGGGGTTTGACCATGGGGCAGTGGCTCAGTGCCATCTGAGGGCAGACTGTTATACTCAGCCTGGGGATGCAGATTGTTCAAATCCTCGTAACTAGGGGAAAAGTTACCATGGACTACAATTGATATTCACCATTGTCACACTGGAGCCATTGTTGAGGGGACCTCTCTGAGCCAGCAGTGACCTTAAGATCAGGAATTGCCCTAGGAGCAAGTGAGCTTCTTGGGACAGCTGGCCCTGAGGCATTGCTTCTGCTGTGGGTACTGAGTCCTACTTAGGCACACCTTAAACATTCCCAAGAGTAGGGGCTCAGTGAAGATCGGGTGGGTGAGTAAATGGGGAATGTTTATATGCTGTCAGTCCAAGGTGGGTTGTAATACTGTATGTCGTGTTCAGGGAGGACACAGCTGTGATGGAGGTGGGGTCTAGAATATGTCAGGCTAAGAGAACACAGCTGAGGCAGAAGGTGGGATCTACTGAGTCAGGAGTAATAGAGCCATAGGAGGCAGACCTTCTGGATCCTTGAGACACTGACTCTAGGAAGGCTTCAGAAGGGATGTGATCCCTGAGCTGACATCCTCAGGTGAGTACTTGAGTCAGGGCATTTCTATTGAAAGGACACCACTTAGCTGTGAGCACTTGAAGGACAGATAACCAGTTTATTGTATGTCCTCAGAGCCAAGCACGGTGCTCAGTGCCTAGTCAGCACCTGCCGGATACGTGGCAGAAAGGGATGAGCAGTGAGTTCAAAGCAGAGGTGTGCAGAGCAGGAACTCATTCCCCTGGAGGTATGTGCCTGACTTCCACCTCCATCTCCCCAGCTGGAAGATCTGGAAGTCACTGTCGCTGATCACATCCAGAAGGTCATGAAGCTGAACTTCGAAGCAGCGTGGGATGAGGTAGGGGATGAGTTCGAGAAGGAGGAAACATTCACCTTGTCTACCATCAAGACACTTGAAGGTAAAAATCATTGGCTACTGTTGAAAAGTATCCTCCCCTTTCACTCCTGCCGGCCTTTGCCCCCTAGAAATCCAGAGCCCTGTCAAGAGCACATCTGAAGGATGCCATTTCATGAAAAGCCCTTTAGTGGAATACCTGGCTGGCTCAGTGGAAGAGCGCGCAACTCTTGATCTCAGGGTCAAGAGTTTGAGCCCCATGTTGGGTGTAGAGATTACAAAATAAATAAGTAAGCCAAAAAGTCCCCTTAGAGCAGCCTTAGGGGATGGGGGCATGGTGGTGACACAAAGGGGAAATGAGATGTGGCTCAATGATGCTGCGATTTCTTCCTACAGAGGCTGTGGGCAATATCGTGAAATTCCTGGGAATGCACCCTTGTGAGAGGTCAGACAAAGTGCCAGATAACAAGAACACCCACACGTTGCTCCTGGCTGGTAAGCAGCATTTCTAGGTGGGAAGGGCCTGTGTAGCTCACAGCCTGGATGCCGCAGCATCCTGGGTTGAGGGCTCCCACTGGGAACACGGATTCAAAGTCACAGCACTGAAAATTCATGAAGTAAAAAAAAACAGCAGTGACATATCCTCCGACCCTTGCTGCCTGTCATCTAGTTCCGTTCTGAAAGGCGATCGGCACTGCTATTACAATATATCGGTATATCCTTATAGTGATCTTATAGATATGAATGCTAACATGTACACATTTCCCTATTTTAACTCAAACGTTTATGTGCAAATGGTGTATACGGTGTTCTGCACTTTGCGCTTCACTTGACAGATCTTCCCTATACCTGGCTGGCTCAGTCGGTAGAGCATGCGACTTTGATCTCAGAGTTATGAGTTTGAGCCCTACGTTGGGGGTGGAAATTACATTAAAAATAAATGGAAGAATACATAGAGTTTTCTCCTATTCTTCAATTGTGGTAAAATCTACATAATGTAAAATTTATCCTTTTGAGCTCAGGTACACAGCTCAGTGACAGTAAGTATGTCTATGTTACTGTGCAGTTATCAACACTGTCCTTCTCCAGGACTTTTTTTTATCATCCCAAAGTGAACCCTCCTACTTTTTTGTAGCTTCCTTGTATTTCATTCTATGGGTGTACCATATTTTATAGAATCAGCCTGTATTGATGAACGTTTAGGTTGTTCCAGGCTTTTGCTCTTATAAAAATGCTACTGTGAATAATCATATACATACATATATATACACATACTTTATTTTGGATGTATGCCCTGAGGATATCTATAGGATAAATTAACCAAGGCATTACCAAGTCAAAGTGCATTTCTCATTTTGATAAATTGCTTTGCTCATTTTGATAAAAATTTCCAGTTGCCTTCCATAGGAACTGTATTCCTTTCCTTCCACATTGTGGACAACATAGTATATTTTCAGTGTAATACAGTAATCAGTAATATACACAGTATATTATCAGATCCTTATCAAATGATCTTTGCCAGTCTGGATGGAGTTTTTCTTTTACATTTCTTGTATATTGAATGAAGTTAAGCATCTTCCCATATATGTGTGTCATTTGTATTTCTTTTTCTGCAAATTATTTCTATAACCTTTCTCTAATTTTCTACCGGGTTGGTCGGCCTTTTCTAATAATAGGAATGGGATTTTAAGAAGTCAACATGGAAATTTTCAAACTTACACAAAAATCGAATAGTACAATGAACCTTCAAGAGCTCATCCTCCAGCTTCAACAACTAACAGCATCTATACCACCACTCACTCTAGTCCCTACCCCAGGTTATTTTAAAGAAAATTCCAGATCCAGCATTTTGTATGTAAATGTCTGTGTGTGTTTCTCTAAGAGATAATAGCAGCAATACAGTTGTCACACCTAAAATTGAACAAAAGGAAATGGGAGATTTTTTTTTCCTGAGTGTTTATAAACAGGGTTGGGAGGCAGCTCTGCTTCAGTGCCCTGCTCACAGCTGACAGACCCCCGGCGGATGTTTCTGGCCACGCTGAAGCAGTCCCCTGGGTCTCACAGACACCTGCGATGCGGTTTTGTCATGGAGGGGCTGTCCCTACATCTGCGCTCTTAGATTTAGCCAAAGGCATGAGAGCCTCCGTGAATGCCAGATAGAAGCTTTGTATGTTCGTTAATTCATTTGCACCTGGCAAAGCTTAAAAAAAAAAACAAAAATGGGTAGTATATTATCTCCTCTACTTTGTAGTTGAGGATACTGTGGCTCAGAGAGGTAAAGTGACTTGTACAGGATCTCACTTAGGGATTTCAGCCCAGCTCCCCTGTTTCCAGGTCCATTCCCATTTCACTACACCACAGCTGCCTTGATCAGTTGCTGCAAATGCCACCCTCAACCTCCACTCTGCAGCTTACCTCTATTTCTGTCTTCCCTCTAGGTGTGTTCCGGGGAGGTCATGACATCTTGGTGCGCTCCCGACTGCTGCTTTTGGACACAGTAACAATGCAGGTGACAGCCAGAAGTTCAGAGGAGCTGCCAGTAGACATCATCTTGGCCTCTGTGGGCTAAGAGGCCAGGCTGCATGAGCCCTACTCCTACCCTTTTCCCCTCAACACTACGCAGAAGTCATGCCTTCATCCTGAATCCAGTGGAAACTCCTTCCCAAGGCTCTGTATCAAAAACAATTAGGAAAAAAAAAATTAGAAATCACTGGGGGAAAAAATTTTTTTTTTTTTTTTAAATTTAACCCCTGCCCCAGGACTGCCAGGGGGTAACGTTTTTTTCTTTTTTTAAATAGGGGATGATTTTAGCTTGTCCTAGAACCTGCTGCCGGGCCTGTCAGGGTAGGGACGTCACAAATGAATAAAATGCTCGCACTTCCTCTTGAATTTATCCCCAGAAAACCATCTTATCCATATGAATAAATCAGCATGTATTTATTGAACGGTTGTTACTTATGCAGACTCATGCTTCAGGGCGCCAATTCTTCCCCCTTCTGAGTGGCCAAGAACACCTACTCTGTCCCCTTCACACCCATAGCCTTTTGGTTTCTGTACTTGAGGTCAGACCACTCCCACTGCTCTCCAAGCCCCAGAAACAGGAGTGGTGCGGGTTTGCTGAGGGGATGACAGCAGGCACTAAGGTCATGCGCCCGTTCTTGGCGTCCTCACTATCTCCCTCCTCTAGGTGATGAATGGAGCCCTTAGAGGGTTTGGGTGGATTATTGGGTGTTCCTTAGCATGTGCACGGGGGTTGCCTGTTCCCAATTCAGTCCAATTTAGTGAATGCACAGAGGGGAAGAACAGCCCTTAGAGAGCACTCTGGTGGCTGAAGATGCAGAAATCTTTAGTTTATGTCCCAAGGGAGCAGGCTCAGAGGCCACCTCAGCTGCTATTAAACTCAAGCCAGGTGACTTTGCTAATTTCATGGAAGAAATACAGCTGCAAAGCCTGTTTTTAAAGAATCTAGGCCTCACCCTTAGAAATTCAGATTTGAGGGTGGAGCGGTAGGTGAAGACCCTGGAAAGTCGCATTTTGGTGCCCACTTAAGTATGACAGTGACTTGTGTGATTCATGGAAGATTTCCTGATTGGTTCTCAATTTTTGCCCCAAAACTCTTGAGGCGGTTGCCCTCGCTGCGAAGTAAAGAGAATGTTTCCTTTTATCCCTACAACGACCCGATGCCCTAGTTCTGGCTCCTGCGGTATAGACAAGGGCAACTCATGCTCCCTGGGACTCTGCCAGCCCAACGGGGATAAGCCGGCCCCAGCCGGTTCCTGCGGCTGGCCGTGGGAGCCGGGCTTAACCCCGCAGGAGGACGGGCGAAGATGGAGGAGAGCGGGGCTCCAAGAATCGGGAGCGGGGAGTCCCCAAAGCTAGTCGTAGCCTTCTCTTGGGGTCCTTTCAGAAGATTCAGATTCCGGGGCGCGGCGGACGCCCCGGGACCCTCCCAACGCGTGGGGGCGGGGCCGACGGCGCTGGGGGCGGGGCCTGGCGCCGGAGCGCGGGCCCACAGAGTCCGACAGCCTGCGGGAGGAGAGCTTCGCGGGCGACCGAGCCGGGGTGGACGTGAAGTGAGGCGGGACGGGAGGCGGAGCCGAGGTGGACTGGGGCGAGCCCAGGAGACGTGAGGCGAGGTGAGGTGAGGCTGGGCGGGCGGCCGGGCCGAGGTGGACGCAAGGTGAACGTGAGATGAGGCGGGGCTGGCGGCTGGGCGGAGGCGGACGTGTGGAGGCGGACGTGTGGTGAGGTGAGGCGGAGCGGGCGACCGGCGGGACCGAGGGGAACGCTAGGTGAGGCGGGGCGGCGGCCGGGCCGAGATGGACGTGAGGAGGGGCGGCGGCGCGGAGGCCCTGGCCTTGAGGAGCAGGGCGAGTTCCCGCCGGGAGAGCCGGCGTCCTGGCGGCGCGGGCTGCAGTCCCGGAGGTTGGAAGGCGGGAGCCCCTCCCCTGGGCTGTAGTCGGTGCCGGAGGGGAGAAGAGCGGGGGAGGTGAGCAGGAGGAGCGGGGCCGGGACGCTGAGGCTGGAAAGGGTCCGGCGGAGCCAAGGCGTGCGGCTCCGGCAGTGACCGGAGACCGCCCCCGTGCCTCGGTCCGCCGCGGGCCTGAGCTGAAGAATGGCGCCTCGGGGGGGGGCCGCCTCCCCGCAGCGCGTCGGGTCTCGGCCAGGCTGGCACCGCCCGCCACGGCGACTCCTCGGTCTGGAGACGGTGAGCTAGCGCGACCGCCCCGCCGTGCTGTCGTCTTCAGGCTGTGCCGGGCAGCGCGCGAGCATGTGCGGGCGCACCTCCTGTCACCTGCCTAAAGATGTGCTGGCCAGAGCGTGCGCCTATCGGGACCGGCAGGGCCGGCAGCGGCTCCCCGAGTGGAAGGACCCCGACAAGTACTGCCCCTCGTACAACAAGAGCCCGCAGTCCAGCAGCCCAGTGCTTCTGTCGCGGCTGCACTTTGAGAAGGTAAGCGCTGGTGTCTGTGCGGGGCCGACTTCTGGACTCACAGGGGATGCTCATCCGCTTGGGTTGGGTTTGGCGCGCGCTCAGCCTCTGCCCACGGTTCTGACCCCCCAGTTGAGAACCACTTCCGACCTCACTGCAAAGAGAAGTTTGATCGGCATTTTCTCATCTTAGAAGATGAGGCCCTGTTCTTTGGGCTCGTCGGAATGCGCGCCAAATTTATTTGAACCCCCTATTTGAATACGCTTTTTAGGATCGCATCTTTCAAACCTCACTGATGATCAGGGTCATTTGAGTATCTTAAAAAAAAAAAAAAAAAAAATTTCCATGCCCCTTACCCGGCCAGGTGAACCAGAATCTCTAGGCCTAGGGCAGGATTAAGACGAGCTCATCTGAAACCCCTCTTGGTGTTCTATGAACATGGAAGTTCCCATTTTTTAATGCTTCTGTTGATGTGTGTCTTTTACTGAAGCTAGGAACAGATGAGGTTGGTTTGGTTGTCTGAAGTTAAACTGCACTCACTGTTTCTGTAGTATTTCCTCTGTAGTGTTGGAGTGACCAGAAATTCATAATCATGTTTTGGTTCTTTGCTTTATCTCCTGAATGTGTGTTTGGGCGTGTGTGCATGCACGTGGGCACCAGTGCTAGCATGCAGTAAATAAAATGCTTAATTCCAGAAATGAATGGTTTTTCCATGTCTTAAGCATTTTATTTTATTTATCTTGAGATTTTATTTATTTATTTTAGAGAGACAGCACAAGCGGGAGGGGCAGAGGCAGAGAGAGAGAGAATCCCAAGCAGACTCCACATTGAGCAGGGAGCCTAAAGGGGTTTGATCCCAGGACCCTGAGATCAGGACCCAGCTGAAACCAAGAGTCAGACGCTCAGCAGACTGCCCTGGAGGGGCTCCTCCATATCTCAAGCACTTTAAATGTCTGTGAAAAGTTATTAAAAATCATGATTGTTTCCATCCTGGATTTTTATTCTATTTGATCCATAATACTTAAATCACTTTATAAAGTCAGCTGTACCCCTGCTACTTGTCAGAATTCTTGTGATAATATTATAGTCACGGTTCATTTCTATATTTGAAGTAAGCATACCAAACGTTGATCTTTCCGGTTGAATGAAGCCCTATACATGAAATAGTTTATTCTTGAGTTATTTTTACTGGGTGCATCCTTCCCTTTTGAAACTAATAAACTTGGGGCGCCTGGGTGGCTCAATGGGTTAAGCCTCTGCCTTCGGCTCAGGTCATGGTCTCAGGGTCCTGGGATGGAGCCATTGGGCTCTCTGCTCAGCGGGGAGCCTGCTTCCCCCCTCTCTCTGCCTCCCTCTCTGCCTACTTGTGATGTCTCTCTCTCTGTCAAATAAATACAGTCTTAAAAAAAAGAAACTAATAAACTTCTTTTCTTACTGAGAGGAAAATAAAAATAATTATCATGGGGAACCTTAACTGGGAAAGGAAAGAATAAAACATGTTTCCTGAAACAAATCAGTAAGGCCTAATTTGAAGTGAAAAGTGAGACGGATTAAATGTATGTGCCTTTTTTAGCTTAGTTCTCTCGATATCATGTCTTTATTTTTATTTTTTTTAAAGATTTTATTTATTTATTTATTTGACAGACAGAGATCACAAGTAGGCAGAGAGGCAGACAGAGAGAGAAAGAGAGAGAGAGAGAGAGGAGAAGGCAGGCTCCCTGCTGAGCAGAGAGCTGGAGGCGGAACTCGATCCCATGACTCTGGGATTATGACCTGAGCCGAAGGCAGAGGCTTTAACCCACTGAGCCACCCAGGCGCCCCCGATATCTCGTCTTTAGACTTAAAGAATGAATGTTAGCTGGAAGAAAAATTTAACAGATGTAAAGACAGAAGTGTAGAGATGTTATAACTTGTCTTGGGGTTACCCAGTAAGTGAGGGGACCGAGCTGGGACTGTGATCCAAACCACTTTCCCACTCTAGTGGGTGCTTCCTAGAACTAGGAATGGAGAAGGTGGAGCCGCTAGCAAAGAGAGCTCGACCCCTCTTTCCATCAGTGGTATGAATTTACTAGTGTAGTGTTTTGACTCCACACATCTAACAAATTTTGTTAAGATTGCTGGGGTTTCCGGGGCACTTGGGTGGCTCAGTGGGTTAAAGCCTCTGCCTTCGGCTCAGGTCATGATCCCAGGGTCCTGGGATCGAGCCCCGCATCGGGCTCTCTGCTCGGCAGGGAGCCTGCTTCCTCCTCTCTCTCTCTCTCTGCCTGCCTCTCTGCCTTCTTGTGATTTCTGTCTGTCAAATAAATAAATAAAAATCTTAATTAAAAAAAAAAGATTGCTGGGGTTTCCTAATTTTAATAAATATATGAGGTTCCATGTGTCTCATACCTGTAAATTGTAAAACAAAATTAGAATCATTATAGCTGTTCCTTAATCTGTATCATCAGTGGCCGGCATATGTGGCACATTTGCATTTGAAACCACTGATTTGCAAATTACTTCCTCTTTCATTTATCTACCCCAGCTCTACCAGCTGTTCTGGTCACAAGTCCAAAAGGGAAGAAGGAAAAGATGACTAATACTGAGCAATATTTTCAGTATTTTGGCCTCTCAGCCACTTTCTATTTATTGTTCCCAGAAGGGGGCAGCCTCATGTTTGGGTTTGGCTTAGAATTGTCCAGCGAACTTACTAACATTAAAGGTGATGATCAGAGGGATTTGGAAGGTAGGATTTCTCAACCTTGGCACTATTGACATTTTGGGTGGGATGCTGTCCTGTACATTGCAGAATATTTAGCAGCATTACTGGCCTCTACCCACCAGATGCCAGCAGCATACCCCTTTTTCTCCCTGCTAGATCTTGGTGGTGGGGAAAGGTTGTCAAAGTTGCACGTTGAGAATATCAAATTTAGGGTATGGTTGTCGTGCAAATTCCCGATCAAAGATCATTTAGATGACCATTGTATAATGTTATCTCATTTATGCTTTGGATAGGGGGCTCTTCTGCTTGATTCTTGAACAGAGGATTCACAAAAGCTGTTTCTTTCCTTTTTTTTAAAAGATTTATTTCAGAGACAGAGCACACACACCTACGCACTAGTATGGGGAGGGGCAGAGGGAGAGAATCTCAAGCAAACTCCCCACTGATCATAGAACCCAAAGCATTTGATCTCACAACCCAGAATTTTCAACCTGAGCCAAAATCAAGAGGTAGACTCTTAACTGCCTGAGCCACCCAGGTGCCCCAGAAGCCCTGAACCTTCTTTCTCTTCCTCCTATCTCAGATGAGATTAACACTTGGATTTACATTTTCTACCCTGCTATAAAAAGAAATAGTTTGGTCCCCAGAAAAATTAGATGAGACATAGTTATCATGACATAAGAGACTAGTCATTTTAGGCCCCCAGCTATTTTCTGTGATCTATGTACTATAGGCTTTGCTTACCTAAGCACAAGTTTTCTTGTTTTTTTAAAGATTTTATTTATTGGGTTTAGTTGTTTGGGCATCTGCCTTTAGCTGGGGTCAGGATCTCGGGGTCCTGGGGTCCAGCCCCAAGTCAGGCTCCCTGCTCTGGAAAGTCTGCTTCTCCCTCGCCCTCTACCCCTCCCCCCACTCCTGCTCCTACCTGGCGTGTGCCTTCTCTTTATCTCTCTCTTTCAAATAGATAAATGGAATCTTTAAAAAAATGAAAATAGGGGTGCCTAGGTGGCTCAGTGGGTTAAAGCCTCTGCCTTCGGCTCAGGTCATGATCCTAGGGTCCTGGGATTGAGCCCAGCATCAGGCTCTCTGCTCAGCAGGGAGCCTGTTTCCCTCTCTCTCTCTGCCTGCCTCTCTGCCTATTTGTGATCTCTGTCAAATAAATAAATCTTTTTTAAAAAATAAATAAAATAAGAAATAAAAATTATCTATTTGAGGGAGGGTGTGCAGAGAGAGGCGCTCCTGGCTAAGTGCAGTCTGAGCTCATGACCCTGAGACCATGAACCCAGCCAAGAGTTGGACTCTTAACGACCCAGGCAACCTGCCAAAGCTCACTTCTTGGAAAACTTCCTGGGAGGTGTCAGAATTACCACCAAAACAAACAAACAAACAAAACTCCATAGCTAAGGATTTTAAAGGAACAAAGGGAATCTACCAGGTCTGGAAATAGCCTCTAGCTTTATCAAAGGCGATCATTGGTAAAACTCCCCAGTGCTGTTTCAGAAATAAGCAAAGTCCTGCATTCCTTACCTGAGATAATGACCCCAAGCCCCATCCAGTTTGTACCTGCTTTCAGAGCCTACGCCCAGACTCTTTACCCTTATCCTACAGTTACCTCTGCTTCCTTACGGTGTTAAAGTCTCTGCCCTAGTTGGACCACAGGCTTCATTAACATAACATAAGTAGTGTTAGAGGCAAGTTTTCAAAGTAAGTCTGTGGAACCTTAAGGTCACTTTTACTTGCCCTTATGTCTACATTTACATGAGATGATAAAGCTCCCCTTTCTAAATATTCATCCTAATTCTAAATAAAAGAAACGAGCTCATCACCACCCCCATCTCCACTTACCCCCTTCTTATTTGCTGCAAATAAAGTTTCCTTTGTGTGACAACTCTTCCTGGTGAGAGCAAGTTCTTCTAAGCTCAGTTACGTGACCGCCTGGGTGGCTCAGTTGTTAAGCCTCTGCCTCCCGCTCAGGTCATGATCCTGGGGTCCTGGGATCAAGCCCCGTATTTGGCTCCCTGCTCAGAGAGAAGTCTGCTTCTCCCTCTCCCACTCCCCCTGCTTGTGTTCCCTCTCTGTGTCTCTATCAAATAAAATCTTTAGAAAAAAAGAAAAAGTTCAGTTATGCTACCATTTCTTTCTTCTAGGGTAGTCTTTTCCTTACACTGCATGCTCATTAATTTCTTTTGTTTTTCCCGTCTCTTGGCATACAGTATACCCAGGCTTCCTCTGTCTTTAAGGGGAAGAATACACACATGTATACATATATATACATACACATACACACACACACAGTTGATCCTCATTATTCATAGATTTCAAGTTTGCAGATTTGCCTGCTTTCTAAAATTATTTATATTCCCCAAAATAATACTCATGTTGTTTTTGAAGTCATTCATGGACGCATGGAGTAGAGGAAATTTTGAGTGACCCAATGTACACATTCCCAGCAAAGCTCTACCTTCTTGTTTTAGCTCTTACATTGTAAACAGCTACCCTTCTTGGAGTTGATTTAGTGCTGTTTTTTTGTATTCCTGTGTATTTTGTTGATGATTTCACTGTTTAAAATTGTCCCCAAGTGGGGCGCTAGGTGGTTCAGTAATTAAGCATTTGCCTTTAGCTCAGGTCATGATCCCAAGGTCCTGGGATCAAGCCCCATGTCGGGCTCCCTGCTCCACGGGAAGCTCTCCCTCTCCCACTCTGCCTGCTTGTGTTCCCTCTTTCACTGTGTCTCTCTCTGTCAAAACTACATACATGCTATATACATACGTACATATTTTTAAAATAATAAGAAATAAAATTGCCCCCAACCATAACGCTAAAGTGCTGGCTTGTATTCTTAAGTGCAAAAAGGTTGTAATATGACTTACAGGGAAAAACGTATTAGATAAACATCATTCAGGCATGAGTTATAGTGCTGTTGGTCATGAATCCAAACAGAGATACAGAACAAGGTTGTATACTGCTCAGTTGATAAAAATGTCTCCGTAGGCAGGTGGGAACCTAACCCTGTATTTCCCTTAAGAGCAGCAGTTCAGTATTCCAGTATTCACAAATTCAGTGTTTGCAGTGACTTTTGTAGAACCTAACTGCCTGAATGAGAATGGAGTGTGTGTGTGTGTGTGAGAGAGAGAGAGAAAGAGAGAAGGGGATTATCTGTTACAGGCAAGTTTGGGAAGAAACAGGACAGGATTTTACAAGGAGCACAGTGGAGGTAATCGATTAGCTTTATACAAAAGGGAAGCCCTTTGGAGACAGAACCACCGCTGATGATTCTTTTCTTGGAATTGCATCCTCTTGACTTTTCTCTTTCTACTCATTCTTTCTCATTCTGCTTTCATTTCTCTAGGTACTTTTATCTTAGATTCTATTTTCCTTCATTACTGAGTTTTCTTTTTGTACGCCCCCCCCCAGGTTAAATCCTGTGCTTGATTTACCTTTTTATTTTTTTCTTTTTAAAGATTTATTTATTTGGGGGATGCCTAGGTGGTTCAGTCAGTTAAGCATCTGGCTTTGGTTCAGGTCATGATCCCAGGGTCCTGGGATTGAATCCCGCATCAGGCTCCTTCCTCAGCAGGGAGTCTGCCTCTTGCCTACCTATCCCCCTGCTTATGCTCTCTCTCCCTTTCTGACAAATAAATTAATTAATTAAATCGTGTTTGGTTTTTTTTTTAAGTTTGTTTATTTATTTGAGAGAGAGAAGCTCAAGCAGACTCCCTGCTGAGCACAGAGCCTTATGCAGGGCTCAGTCTCAAGAGCCTGAGATCATGAACTGAGCCAAAATCAAGAATTGGGACACTTAACCGATTGATCTACTCAGGAGCCCCAATTTACTTTCTAAGAAACTTTATCCTCACGGCTTTAACAATCACCTTCACATAGAAAATTTTACTATTTGTTTTTAATCCTAACCTTAGAAAGATCATAAACTATAATTTGTGCGCTTATTTCATGTCATGCATTTAAATGATCCTGCAAGGTAGGTATTGGTTCACTCTATTTTTACGGATATAGAAAGTTGAGGGTCCAGGAAGTTGAGACTAGTCCAACCTCATAAGTAGCAGAGACAGGATTTTTGAACCAGGGTCTTCTTGCAAAGGCTTTATTCTTTCCAGGGGCTGGCAAACTGGTCCTCAGATCAAATCTAGCCCACTGCCGATTTTTGTAAAGTTTTGTTAGAATACAGCCATACATCTTCATTCTTTGTCTGCTTTCATAATAACTAAAGGCAGTAGAGTTGAGTTGCTTGAGTCATTGCAACAAAGACTGTATGAATTCACAAAGCCAAAAATACTTACTCTCTGCCTTTCACAGAAAAAGTTTGTGGACCCATTCTTTGTACCATGCTGCCTCTCTCTTAAGCTTTAATTCCATATCTCTCAGTGTTTGTTGGACATAATAAATAGCTGTACTTGGATTTTATTCTAGTGACTTTAAACAGCCTTTTTGTTTCGTTCACCAATGAGGGATGAGGACAGGGCGTTACAGGTATGGTTTGTCTCTTCCTGAAGTCTGAGCCTCACCTGAGAAGACCTGATATTTGGGGCTAGGATCATTAAGAGCAGGAATCAGAAAACTAGGGCCCTCTGACCATCTCGTAAATGTTACGGAACACAAACATCCATTCATTTATGTTATCTATGGCTGCTTTGTCCCTGTAACAATAGTTATATTATAATTGTAATAGAGACTATATGACCTGCAAAATCTACAATACTTAATATCAGGCCATTTCAGAAAAATTTGCTGGGGCACCTGGGTGGCTCAGTCGGTTAAGCGTCTCTCTTGGGCTCAGGTCATGATCTCAGGGTCCTGGGATCAAGCCCCATGTCTGGCTGCCTGCTTAGTGGGCAGTCTGCCTCTCCCTCTGCCTCTGCTGCTCCTCCTGCTCATACTTTCTCTGTCTCTCCCTCTCAAATGAATAAATAAAATCTTTAAAAGAAAGGAAGGGAGGGAGGAAGGAAGGAAGGAAAATTTGCCAACCTCTTATCTAGAGATATTTTCACTCACTTATCTGGCAATTGGCATTGGTTTTCAACTTAGGCTGTTGACCAGAACACTTACATGTTGCCTCTCCATGTAGCCTGGGCTTCTTTGCAGTGTGACAGTCTTAGGGTGGCTGGATTTCTTACTTGGCAGCTCAGTGCTTCGGAAGCATTGCCTCTGCAAGCAAGAAGAAGCTGACACACATTTTATGACCTTGTCTTAGAAATCATATAGAGTCACTTGTGCCACATTATGTTGGTTACAAGTGAATCACAGGCCCATCCAGATTTAAGGGAAGGGAACATACACTTCAGTTCTCTATGAGAGGAGTATCAAAGATTTTGCAACCATTTCTTTAAACTCCTACAGCTACAAACTGGAAAACAAAACAAAGAACTGCAATAGACTTCCCCACTATTACCTGAAATTCAACACATGATCTTTTCCCAAATCAAGTCCTTCTTCAGAATTTTCTCTTATGCTCATTCTTCTAGGCTTAAAAATTAATCAGTCCTGTTTTCTTTTTCCATTTACCAGCACAGTTTTATTTTTAGTCTGTCTTTTGTTGTCTTTTATTCTTACTACTACCATCATGAGACCCACCATATCCTTACCCCCAAACCACTATGGTAGCACCTAGAATGCACTGTCTGCTCATGGTGTCTTCCAACATATGTAATTGTGTGTGTGTGTGTGCATGCACATGTAGGCATTTTAATCTGTAGATTTCATCAAGTTCTCAAGGGGCCAATTACCCACCAAAAATTTTTAATAACCATGTGTTAAGAGTCCCCCAAAGGTACCCCCACATTTGGAGGTTCATTAGGAAGAACTCAACATAAAAGACATATTATGGCTAAGGTTTGTTACAGTGCAAGGATACATAATAGAATCAGTAAGGGAAAAAGACACCAGGGGCACCTGTGTGGCTCAGTGGGTTAAGGGGTCCTCGGACCGAGCCACGCGTCGGGCTCTTTGCTCAGCGAGGAGCCTGCTTCCACCTCTCTCTCTGCCTGCCTCTCTGCATGCTTGTGATCTCTGCCTGTCAAATAAATGAATAAAATCTTTAAAAAAAAAAAAAAAAGGAAAAAGACACCAGTAGGAATCTGGAAAAAATCCATGCACAAGCTTCCTTATCTTCCCTCCTTCCTGTGAGGAGGGATACACTAGGCACGTTCCTTCTCCAGCAGTGAAAAATGTAGTAATGTGCAGTGTTTCTGTCTCGGGTAACCCATTAGAAACTGAAAGTTCAAGGTTTTTTGTTTTGTTTTGCTTTGTTTTGTTCCATTTTGTTTTTAAAGATTTTTATTTTAGGGGTACCTGGGTATCTCAGTCCATTAAGTGGGCAACTCTTGATTTTGGCTCAGATCATGATCTCAGTCCTGGAGTTTAGCCTTGCGTTGGGCTCTATGCTCAGCAGAGTCTGTTTGAGGATTCTCTCTTTCCCTCTGCTTTTCCCCCCAGTCACACATGCACTTTCCTCTCTCTTTCTAAAATAAATAAATCCTTAAAAATATATATATATATTTAAAGATTTTATTTATTTGAGAGAGAGAGGAGCACAAGCAGAGGAAGGAGCAGGCTCCCAGCCGAGCAGGGAGCCTGATGCAGGGCTCCATCCCAAGATCCTGGGATCATGACCTGAGCCGAAGGCAGACACTTAACCCACTGAGCCAATGAGGTGCCTGTTTTATTTTTTTAATAGGCTCCACACCCAATGTGGGGATCAAACTCATGACCCTGTGATCAAGAGTCACAAGTTCTACCGACAGAGCCAGCCCCCCAAAAGCCTAAGGTTTTTATTGGGTACTCCACCTAATAAGCACCAAAATTCCAGACTCTCAGAAGGAAAGCAGATAATCACCTAAACCTCATTTTTGCACAGACTAGGTAGGCAGAGTAAACCAAACCATCCTTGTCAGTGGGGAAAGGGGGAAAACTTTAAAAAATCCAAGTTCCCAGATGCTGAGGGCCAACCTTGTAAGCAGGCCCTTCTAAAAATAGCATCCTCAGGCTTGCTATTACTTTTCTGCACAAAACGACTTCCTACACATTCTTGACATTGCCTCTTTGTTCATTTAATTTCTTTTTTTTTTTTTTAAGTTTATTTGCTTTTAATAATCTCTATACCCAGTGAGGGGCTCAAACTTAGAACCCTAAGATCTGGAGTCACATGCTCCTCCACCTGAGCCAGCCAGGCGCCCCTATTCATTTAATTTCATATCTAGTCTTCCCTCCCATCTCTTCTTTGTCTGAATTCTGTACCTCTTGTGGGATCTAATTTAACCACCCCCACCCCACCCCTGTCCTTTCTGTCCCTTCTAAGAAGTTGATACTTCTCGGGGCGCCTGGGTGGCTCAGAGGGTTAAAGCCTCTCTGCCTTTGACTTGGGCCATGATCCCAGGGTCCTGGGATTGAGCCCCGCATCGGGCTCTCTCCTTGGCAGGGAGCCTGCTTCCTCCTCTCTCTCTCTGCCTGCCTCTCTGCCTACTTGTGATCTCTCTCTGTCAAATAAATAAATAAAATCTTTAAAAAAAAAAAAAAAAAGAATTTGATACTTCTCTGTTCCATCTCTCACAGTGAGAGATGGAACTGAACTCCTTTGCTGCTCCTTATATGTACCACTTATATGGCCGTTAGCCTATTGTATCTCAAATTATTAATATTTTTATGTCTTTGTGGCCTTATATGTTATGGTGCAAGCCCTTTGAGGTTAAGCACTTTTGCATGTGCCCACAGCACCCTGTGCATCCTTGCCTTGATCATAACATGTAGCTCATTGTATTATTATCTGTGACATGTGCTTCTTGAGACCTGGGCCTGCATGAACTGCTAGGCCTAGCACTATGTCTCTCATACAAGACAGTAAGTAAACGTTTGCAGAGACTAAACTTCTTTGTATCCCCCACCTTACCCAAAGAGTATGTCTTATATTCTGATAAATGCTAAAGAACTCAAGTTACTCACATCGTGATAAATCGTTAAAATTGGGGGCGCCTAGGTGGCTCAGTGGGTTAAGCCTTTGCCTTCAGCTCAGGTCATGATCCCAGGGTCCTGGGATCAAGCCCTGCATCAGGCTCTCTGCTCAGCAGGGAGCCTGCTTCCCCTCGCTCTCTCTGTGCTGCTCTGCCTACTTGTGATCTCTCTCTCTGTGTCAAAGAAATAATAAAATCTTAAAAAAAAAATCATTAAAATTGTTTTCAAGGGATGCCTGGGAGGCTCAGTCGGTTGAATGTCTGCCTTCGTCTCAGGTCATGATCCCAGGGTCCTGGACCAAGTCCTGAATTGGGTTCCTTGCTCAACGGGGAGCCTGCTTCTCCCTCCACCTGCTGCTCCCCCTGCTCGTGCTCACTCTCTCTCTGACAAATAAATAAATAAAATATTTATTTTAAAAAAAACTGCTAAAAGAAATAAATTGTTCTCAAGTGGAATCTTTCCCTTTTAATAATCTCTGTATAATATTGTATTTCAGTGTAATGTAATGCATGTGCCACATTTGGTTTTCTAAATTTCATTATCTCCACTGGATATTAACCTTTTCCCATCACAGGGTGCAGACTCATCTGAACGTATCATTGCTCCCATGCGATGGGGATTGGTCCCATCTTGGTTCAAGGAGAGTGATCCTTCTAAGCTGAAGTTCAACACTTCCAACTGTCGTAGTGATACCATAATGGAGAAACGTTCCTTCAAGGTAGGTAGTGAGTCTAGGGAAAAGGCACATACTCTGGTCTTTTTTCCAGCAGAGCTATTAGTGCCTTATATACCTGAGGGGAAAAATAAGGTTCTCCTGGAAAGTGTGTTCCCAGTTGCTGATAATGTTGAATGCTATTAATATATATTACTGCATAATGAGTCATCCCAAAACTTAGTGGTTTAAAACAAAACTATTATTATTTCTCATATTCTGTAGGTTGACTGAGTTCAACTAGACAGTCTTCACTTGGAGGTTCTCATGCACTTATAATTAATGCAGCTCGGGCTGGAGTACATTATTTAATCTTTTCAATAGCTGTGTGAGTGGTAACTTTATACATAAGAAAAGGGAGGTACAGAGAAATTAAATAACTGCTCTAAAGTCTGCATACATTGGTGGACCTGAGATTTTAACTGAAGTCCATGACACATTGTGTCACTAAAACCTTATCTTGCTCACATTTTCCCTCAGGTACCTCTCGGAAAGGGAAGACGCTGTGTCGTTTTAGCAGATGGATTCTATGAGTGGCAGCGATGTCAGGTTAATAGCCAAAGGCAGCCATACTTCATCTACTTCCCCCAAGCAAAAACAGAAGAGGTATTGTCAACAGTGTTCACAGTTGGTATTTGGAAAGGGATAGAGAAGCTAATCCAAAGAAGGACATTTTGTTTCTTTCTTCACAGAACTTTTTAAAAAAATAACTGCTGTATTGAGGTATAATTCACCATGAAATTCACCTTTTTAGAGTATGCAAGTCAGTGATTTTTTTTTTTAGTATATTCGAAGTGTTCATTTTTTTTAGTTCTTTTTTTAATCATCATGATTCTCTTCATGAGATACAACTTACATTTAATAAAATTCACCCTTTTAAAGTATGTAGTGGTTTTAGCATTCAAAATGTTGGGTAACCATCCTATTTAATTTCACAACATTATTATCACCCCAAAGAGAAACCCCATGCCCATTTTTTAATTCAATTAGCCAACATATAGTACATCATCAGTTTCAGATGTAGCATTCAGATAGTGTTCAGTAATTCATCAGTTACATATAACACCCAGTGCTCATCACATCACATGCCCTCCTTAACGTTCATCACCCAATTACCCCATTCCCCTTGCCCACCTCCCCTCCAGCAACCCTCAAGTTTGTTTCCTATAGTTAAGAGTCTCTCATGGTTTTTCTCCCCCATGCCCATTTTTAGTCATTTTCTGCCCCCAGCTCCTGACATCACTATGTGCATTTTTGAGTGGTGTTTTCACTTTTGTATAGAATTCTGGGTTGGCAGTTTTTTGGGGGTTTTTTTCCAGCACTTAAAAAAAAAAAATACCCCATTGCCTCTGGCTCTTCTAGTTTCTTTTGAGAAGTCTACTGTAATTTCTTGTCTTTTTTCTTCTGTTTGTAATGTGTGCTTCTACTACTTCTCTTTGCCTAATGCCTTCAAGATTTTCTCTTTGGTTTTCAGCGGTCTGAGTGTGAGTGTGTAGTTTTTTATGCATGTGTATGTTTGTGTGTTTGACATGTTCTCTGAGCTCCCTCGGATCTGTGCTTTGTGTCTTTCATAATTTTTGGTAAATTTTCAGCCATCATATATTCAGGTATTTCTTCTTACCCATTGCTTTTCACTTTCTGGGATTCTAATTACACTTTAGACAACTTGATATTGTCCCATGGTTCGTTCGTTCATTCGTTCTTTCTTTGACAGAGAGAGAGAGATCATCAGTAGGCAGAGACGCAGGCAGAGAGGGAGGGGAAACAGGCTCCCCGCTGAGCAGAGAGCCCAACTCGGGGCTCGATCCCAGCACCCCGAGATCGTGACCTCAGCCGAAGGCAGAGGATCAACCCACTGAGCCACCCAGGCGACCCTGTCTCATAGTTCTTGAATTTTTTCTTCTGTGTTTTTTATTTTTCTCTGTACTTTAGTTTGGGTAGTTTTTATTGTCAAGTCTTCTTTCTTATTTTGCCAAGATTTATTCTCTGTTAATGTATGTTGTCTATGTTTTGTAGAAGAGCCTTTAACTTACTAATTAAACTTCTTTAAAATTCCCTTTCTGATAGTTTCAGTATTTGGGAAAAGAAATATCTGGAGTCTGCTTCTGTTGATTTCTGTATCTCTTGGCAGTTCATTAGGTTTTCTGGCTTTTTTATTTGTCTTGTAATTTTTGATTGACTGGTATACTGAGACTGAGATAAATAATATTTATGTTTGGAAATGGATACACTTACTCTTCTAATAGGCCATTAATGTATGAGGTTGAGTGGATCTTATCAGGAGTTGAACTGGTTTTGTTGTTACAATTACCTTTATTCACTACAGGCTTTAAATTTCTCTGTGCCATCTTGTGTTCAGGGTAAGGGTGATTTTCCAGAGGGTTTTTCTCTAGCCCTGCTTCCTTCAGCTGTAGTACCTCCCTTTAGGCCTGTGCTTTGGAAAGGATCTCTCTATGCTCTAGCTCCTTCCCTAGAATTAGGCTGCTGTTGCTGTCCATGTGGTGCTTGCTCATTTAAAGGGTGGGAGAGTGTTCTTTAATGTCTTCATACAGCCTCTGTCTCAGGCAGATCTGTGGCCCTGGCTGTCAGGCCCAGGCTTTCTCAGGGATCCTACTCCTTTCCTAGGGGAGTAGAAGGATTTTTCTTTAACCCTTCCCCAGACTCAGTGGATTCTTTACCTGTATCTTAGGGGCAGTAGGCTTTATTACCCATATCCTGGCCCCTCAAGGCTTTTGTTTCTTAGATGAGAAGTGATTGGGTGAGGCTTCGTGCCTTTCCTCATGTAAGAGAGCTCCCCTCCTGTAGGCATGTACCAGCAAGGAAGGCTTTCTCTAGTCTCCTGCTCTGCCCCCATCTTTCTTGTGAGCAGCTGGGGAAGTTCATGGAGAAGAATCTGCAAGCTAATGCAAACTCTCTGGATGTCTACAGCTCTCAGGGGTTCTGGGATCTCAGGCTAGCCCACACACTGCTTTTAGCAATTTGGTAATAATTTTATCTGAATGAAGGCCTTGTCTTCCTCCTGTTGCCACCAGTAAGCCAATGCTCATGTCTCTCTCATCCCTTGGAGACCCCCGTCTTCCCATAAAGTTCATGCCAGTTTGTTGCCCAGTGAACTCAGTTTTCTGATGAGTTTAAGAAAAGCTGTGATTTTGGAGGTGCCTGGGTGGTTCAGATGGTTAAGCATCCAACTCGGGTCTGGATCTCAGATTCATGAGTTCAAGCCCTGCGTTGGGCTCCCCGTGGGGCTTGAAAATAAAAAATAAAGATAGAATAATAAAAATGAAAAGTTAATGATTTTTGTAAATTATCTAGCTTTTTTCTTACTGTTAGGGTGGAGGGGATACTCTAGCTTTCTATATTCTAGGTCTTGAACTGAATCTTAAATGGCAAGTAGGAACTGGCATTATGAGAAATGGTAGGATATTTTGGGCAGAGGAATTTGCTCTAGCAAGATAAAAAGGCCCAAAATTGCACAAGAGCTTCATTTACAGATAGCTGGGTTTGGTTCAAATTAAAATTATTAGTAAAAGCTAAAATGATGGGCTGAATTGTGGAAGGCCTGAATGCCCATTGGTGATGTGGGATTGTATTCTGAAATTGTTGAGCCATAAATCCATAGCTTCAGTGGGTACTTGCCATCAAACTTCTTTTGGCAACAGTGGATCAAGAGGAGTTAATAATACATGGGGTGATGGGGCGCCTGGGTGGCTCAGTGGGTTAAAAGCCTCTGCCTTTAGCTCAGGTCATGATCCCAGGGTCCTGGGATCAAGCCGCATATCGGGCTCTCTGCTCAGCGGGGAACCTGCTTCCTCATCTTTATCTCTGCTTGTGTCTCTGACTACTTGTGATCTCTGTCTGTCAAATAAATTAAAAAATAATAATAACAATAATACATGGGGTGAAGTACTTGCAAAATGATTGCCTTGTTAAGTCTTTAGTAGTAGCCAACCTATGTGTATGAGGGGGCTGCTGAGTATCTAATCTGCCCATGTACTTTGCTTCCAGTCAGGTAGTGTTGGTGCTGTGGATGGTCCTGAGCACTGGGAGAAAGTCTGGGACAACTGGAGGCTGCTGACAATGGCGGGGATCTTTGACTGCTGGGAGTCCCCAGAAGGAGGAGACCTCCTGTATTCCTACACCATCATCACAGTAGATTCCTGCAAAAGCTTGAATGACATTCACCCTAGGCAAGTCACAGTTTGTATCCCTGGGTCCAAAAGGGGTCAGAGGAGAGTTTGTACTCTGCTTTTAGATAAGTAACTTTTGGATCCAGTGTTTCAGTATGCACAAATTTAGAGCAGCAGTTGCTTTGCAAAATACAGTTATGGTCAGTTTGGCTATAATATGACATGCATTCCTAAAAGTCATTACATTATGCCAAACTGTACAGTGAAAACCCAATAACTTATGGGAAAAGCAGAGTTAGGGGGACAGCACCTAAAAATATATCAGGAACGTGTTAAAAAGTAATAGGGATCTATTAAAAATAGTACCACATTTGTCTACATAGGTACTACATTAAATATGGCACTTTACCTTAGAAAGTTCCAGAATTTGCTTGTGGAAAATGAGTGTCAGAGAAATTGTAGCTTATAAGCTATCATGAAATGGGGAGAATATTGTGCAAAATTTGTGATGTTTTGTGACTTTAAATCCTGGAGCATGTTTTTCTGCCTTTGAAATTTTCCTTCAAGGGGTACCTGGATGGCTCATTTGGTTGTGTCTGCCTCTGTCTCCCATCATAATCTCAGGGGTAAAACAAATGTTGGGTGCCTGGTAGCTCAGTTGGTTAGGTATCTGCCTTCCGCTCTGGTCATGGTCTCAGGGTTGTGGGATTGAGCCCCATGTAGGGCTCTCTGCTCAGCGGGGAGTCTGCTTCCTCTCACTCCCCTCTGTGCTCTTGCTGTCTCTCTCAAATATTTTTTAAGATTTTATTTTATTTATTTATTTATTTTTAAAGATTTTATTTATTTATTTGACAGACAGAGATCACAAGTAGAGAGGCAGGCAGAGAGAGAGAGAGAGAGAGGAGGAAGCAAGCTCCCTGCTGAGCAGAAAGCCCGATATGGGGCTCAGTCCCAGGATCCCGAGATCATGACCTGAGCCGAAGGCAGAGGCTTTAACCCACTGAGCCACCCAGGCACCCCAAGATTTTATTTATTTGAAAGAGAGAGTGAGAGCAGGCTCCCCGCTGAGCAGGGAGCCCGACATTAGGCTCATCCCAGGATCCCGAGATCATGACCTGGAGCTGAAGGCAGGCACTTAACTGACTGAACGACCCAGGTGCCCCAATAAGTAAAATATTAAAAAAAAAAAAAAAAAAAGGAAAGAAAGATATGTTGCTTCAAGGCATGCATTTATAATAGATACTAATTTAATCAAAATTGAACATTTTGATCCAGTGTATAGCCTCCTTCTCTACTAACTGCTGAAAATTCTTCAGCATTTTCATCCATGCTCATGTCTTCTGACACTGAAAGCTTTGGAAATTCCATGACTGTTTGAAAACCACCAAGCCATCTATTACGAGCACTCGGAGAAGCCACTTCTGTGGTCTTTCAGGTCTTCATGTGTAAATAACGCATTCTTTTTTTTGAGAAAGCAGTTTTTTCACTGTTTGGCATTCAGTCTATATGCTAAAGAATATCTTCATTGTTTCTGTTCCTTTAGACCTGATTGATACTGACTTCATGATACTTCTTGAAGTTGTTGCAGCCATAGACATTCCTTTTATTTTCACGATGTTGTCACTGGTTCATTCCTTTATGTCTGTTGCTAAGGAGATATCACATGTTCTCTTTTTACTTTGAAGATGCTCTAATAATTCAGGCTTCTTGTCAGTACTTAAAAATTTTCCACCTACATGCACTGCTTCACATGTTTTGAGCTAAATCTTGGGGAAAAAAAAAACAAAAAACAAGCAAGCATTGGCATAATAGACTATATGTGTGTAACACTTTAACAGGTTTTGCCAGATCTGAGTGCCCTCAGAAGTGATACTTGATGTTTTGCTGAAAAGAATGTAGTGTTGCACATAATAGGATTATCTATTCTAGCCTTGTCCTAAGCATTCTGTGTGAAATTATACTTTGATATGATATAGTCGTGTGTTTTTTGCTAATTTAAGATAAATTCCTGTTTCATCTAATCTAAGACACCAGTGATTTTTTAAATAAAACATTATTTTATACACTGCCAAGAAAAGTAAAGCATGGGACACCTGGGTGGCTCAGTCAGGTAAGTGTCTGCCTTTGGCTCAGGTCATGATCTCAGGGTTGTGGGATCAAGTCCTGTGTTGGGCTCACTGCTCAGCTGGGAGCCTGCTTCTCCCTCTGCAGGCCACTTCCCCTGCTTATGTGCTCACACTCTAATAACTAATTTTAAAAAAAAGTAAAATGTTCCAGTTACTTCCAACTGAACTGTAACACAATGCAGAGATGCCATTCATCAGAAAACGCTTCTGGATTTCAGAGATTAAATTTTTTTAAAGATTTATTTATTTATTTGAGAGAGAGCTAGCAAGCAGGTGGGAGAGGCAGAGGGAAAGAACCTCAAGCAGACTCCCCAGTGAGACCGTGGAGCCTGGCATGGGGCTCCATCTTATGACCCTGAGATGATCTGAGCTGATATCAAGAGTGAGATGCTTAACCCACTGAGCCACCCAGGTGCCCCAATTTTGTAAAGTATTTTTTAAAGTACACATTTGATTTGTTGAAGTTATCACTTTTAATTATTAAAATAGATGTTTCTGCATTTATTTCCTAAAATGAACTGTACCACCCACCAGTGAATGTGTAGCATGCTTTGCATTGGCCTAGGACATAAAACTGAAAGCTAAACATAGGATCTTTTCCTAACATCTCCGTGGGTACCAGGAGTCATCATAGGCAGCAGCATTCTTGCTTTCTGAGGCATAGTTTCCTAGAGTTCACAATTAGGTGAACAGCTCTTTCTTACTGTAAATCTAGAGATTATTACTGATAGACAGATTTTCCTTTTAATTTCCCTTTAATTCTAGGCTGAGTCATCATAGAAAGTTCACCAATGAGAATGTACATTGGAGTGCAGTGGATCCAGTCATAACACTATGCACTGTCTTTGCCATAAAACTGTAAGCTGGCTCTTGTGGGGTCAAATTTTGTGCCCTGTCAAGTTGTGGTCAGGGAGCACATGGCAGCAAATCAGCACATGAGGTGCAGAGAGAGGACAGGTTTCTCCTTAGGATGATTTGTGCTGACTCAGGTCTCCCTTCTGTCCATATGCTCCCTCTACCTCCCATCTAATGTCTCTACCTCTCACTGGCTAGGATGCCTGCCATATTAGATGGAGAGGAGGAAGTCTCTAAATGGCTTGACTTTGGTGAGGTCTCGACTCGGGAAGCTCTGAAGTTAATCCACCCCACAGAGAACATCACCTTCCATCCAGTCTCTTGCGTGGTGAACAACACCCGAAACAACACTCCTGAATGTCTGGCTCCTCTCAACTTACTGGTCAAAAAGGTAGGGGCCTCTGACTCTGACGATCCTTTCTGAGCTTTTGTGTTCTGTCAGAATATCTTTTTCTTTTAGGATATGGCCTTTCACAGCCAGCTTTAATTTAAACCATCCAAGATTCACATTTCCTTATATGTGGCAAGGTCAAGGAGAGCGTTATTCTCAAAACTGGCTGTGACTCAGACTCCTCAGGAGAGTGCTTTCGAAATGTAAAATGTTGGACCCTATCTAGACCTATTGAGGGGATGGGCTTGGGCTTCTGTGTCATTAAGAGCTGCTTCAGTGAGCCTGATAAACCACGTTTGAGGACTCCAAATCTAGAGGGTGATTGTAAGAAAGACAAAGGAGCCCTTGTCCAAAATTGTATCTTTGTCTGCAACTGTGGAGTTTTTTTGTCTCTCTTCTGTACCTCTGCTTTCCCAACTACAAGTTGGAGGAGTTCCAATCCTTTTACTCCTTCAGGAGGATTTGAGAACATTCCTGACATGAACTTTAACTTTTTAGAATTGGCAAGCATCCAGATGTGTTTTGAAGGGAAGGTGAACAGGCCAAAGACCTCCAGTGGGAAAAGAAGTTATGGAGCAAAGCTTTAGGAATACCAGTTGTTTCCAGGTGGCACCGATGGACTTAAGTAGGCCATGGCTCTGAGTGTTCCAAGAGTAGACTTCTTAGAATGCCTGAGAAGTGTTAAGACAATGATTACAAAACAGCTAACTCCCCATTTTTCTGAAAGTTTCTAAGTTTTCCATACTAAGTGTCATCGTGGGGTTTTGTGGGGGTTTTGTGTTTTTTTGTTTTTTTGGTTTTTTTTTGTCTCAGTTCTCTGCAAACTCCTGCAGTCCTGATCCTTTTATTCATTAGGTGTCTCTAAAATGTAAAAATGTAATGATACACATTCTTTGTGTACTAGACACTGCTCCATTTCTGCCATGGTCTTTACCCCTGAAGAATTCCCATTCTGGAGAAGTGGCATTATGGGAATTCAGAACCTTTGGTTCAGGGTTAGAGTGCAGGTGTGAGAGAGCAGGAGGGAACAGTGTCGGTCAAGGACAGGCTGCACAGTGGGGAAACAGGTCAGCGTGTTCAGCCTTAGCTGAATCCTTAATCATGGTGACTGAAGCCATACCTCTCCAGTTTCATTTCCCAACACTTAGCCTGGTCACACTGAATTACCCTCTTCTGTGAGAATGCACCTGTTTGGAATGCCTTTCAGCCCTCTTTTCTGACTGACTGGTCCCACACATCTCATCTGTGAGGCCTGCTCTAAGAGCTCCTCCCTAACCCTTGCACTCCTTGGAGCACACTCAGTTGCTCATCCCTTCTCCTCACTCCTGACTAGTGAGCCCCATCTGGCTCTCAGTAACATTTTCCAAGCCTGGGTCAGTACCTAATACCTCTTACCCTGTTTCTTCTCTTGACATTGGCCTGTTCCCAAAAGCTTGAGCTGGGTGGTTTGAACATTTTCTTCTTTCTCCTAGGAGCTCAAAGCAAGTGGTAGTAGCCAGAAGATGATGCAATGGCTGGCCACAAAGTCCCCCAAAAAGGAAGAGCCCAAAACACCCCCGAAGGCAGAGTCAGATGTGCCCCAGTGGTCCAGCCAGTTCCTGCAAAAGAGCCCACTCCCCACCAAGAGAGGAGGTGCAGGACTCCTGGAGCGATGGCTGAAGCAGGAGAAGGAGGAGGAGCCCGAAGCCAAGCGGCCTCACAACCAGTAACACCAGATTTTCAGAGACTAAGACCACGGTTTGCTGCACTAAATTTTGTTGCAGATAACAGGTGCTTGTGTTACACATGTATAGATTTGCTTTTGGATGAGATAACACGGTGTTAGTTGACAGTTGTGGATTCATGACTGAGTGGCCATCCTGGCTGCAACCAGGAACCCAGAGTAGAGCAAATGGGCAGCCTGGGAAGAGTAAGGGACCACCAGCATCAGTAATTCATAGGGTCCTTTATACCTGGTATGACCGGTAGAGCCTTCTCTCAGTGCTAGATCTTGCTGGCAGTTCTCAGTACTGCCAGCAGACTGGTACTGCTCACAGAAGCCTGTTTTCTGCTCAGCTTTTGGGTTCTGTCACCCTTTTGGAATTAAGTTCTTAAAACATTGTATTTGTTTCTGAATAAATTATATTTGATAAACTGTTTACATTTCAGAAAATGCTGCTGCAGAGGAAGCTCTGGATCTTAACAGTTTTCTCCTGGCATCAGTCCTAAGGAATGGATTTTGTCACAAACATGGAGCACTAGGGCTTTCTGTGAAGGAAATTGCTTTTTTGGAAGCAGCAAAAAGGCTCAGTGTGGGGGTGGGGAGGGGAGTGGTTGTTCTTTGTTGAGCTTCTGTTCACTCAGTATTGAGAATTTTTGTCAATCCTTTAGCTTAAAACCAAGCTGAGTGCTTGCTCCAACATGAGACTAGGAATGTGGGGCGGGGGGGAGATGGGGCACAGAGGCCAAGACCCTGTACTGACCACGGAGACCGTAGGATCTGGTTGAGGAGAAGCCCCAGTCACAGCCCACCAAACCCCATCCAGATTCCCAGCCTCTGCTCAGAGCAGGGCACAAAGGGTGATATGGACTTGGGGCTCAGAGCAGGGCTGCTTAGAGGGCTGATCATCTGCCCCCGCCTCATCAAAGCCCCTGTGATTTGCTCTGCAGGCGCCTCCTTGGCACTGAACCACTTTATAGTTATTTGGAACAGTTATCTATTGTCCCCTCCCCACCCAGCTCATTAGCTCTCTGAAAGCGGGGGCCGCTTTTTCACCCGTTATTTTCTCCCAATGTTAATGATGTGTAATTACTTGTTAGGTGAATGCGAGCACTTACTACATGTCCCGCCCTGTACCTGTACGGGGCAAGGAGCGACCCTCATTAACACGATTACACCTGGCCAGTGTGTGCGCGTGTGTGCACCCCGAAGGCATACAGAGAGCCAGGGGCGCCTTCGATGGGGGTTCCAGGAAGGTTCCTGCAAGCCTTGGGGAAGAGAGGGTGCACAAGCCGTGGGGAGAGCACACCGGGCGCTGGTGAGATAGGAAGGGGACTTCCCATGGATCCCAGGGTGGGGAACGGAAGAATCTCCAGAAGCAACTTCCTCTTTGGGGCGTCTAGGAGACCAGGACCCCAAACCCTGCAATAAGTTCTGGGCGGAAGTGGGCCGGCGCAGAGCAGGCCCCGAATGCTCCTTGGGTGGCTGGCCGCCCGCTGCGATCCGGCTGCCTGTGCAGTTGCAGCCCACGGTAGTCGGGGGCTCGAGCCTAAGCCCTATGCAAATCAAGGATCGCAATTTCCACCAATCAGGAGGGAGCTCTGACGCTCTTCCTGCTAACGGGAGGGCACGGCACGCCTCCTGGCTAGTGCCTCGGGAGGCGGGGAGGCGCGCGGGGGCGGGGCCCGGAGCCCTCCAGGATCTCCTGGACGGGGACCACGGCGGACGTGGACCACGGCTGTGGCCTGCCCGGCCCTGCTCTCCAAATTCCTCTTTGGAGCGCCCTCCCTTCCGGCTGAGGGGCGGGGTTGGTCTGTGATGGTTAGCACTCCGGCTCCCCGCACCCTGAAGGGAGGGGGCGTTTTTGCTGCGGCCTCCAGTTTTGTTTGGGCTGATTCGCGTGGGGTTTTGGTTGTTAGTATCACCAAGAGATTTAAAAATACGGATACCTGACCAGAAGGTTGACTGTTAAGACTATTTTGTCCTATTTGCTTCAAATTTAATAAGCAACAAAAATGAAATCGCCTTTGTTTTTCATTACTATCTCTCCACCATTTGTCAGGGTTGTAAATCACTGTGGTGGGGACTTTCATTTTAACATGAAAGGACAGGATGTCCTCATCCTTTTCATTCAGGTTTTACTTGAACATAGATGACGCAAAGAGCACATTCTTGTACCTGAGAACATGTTTTGTGATTCTCAGGTTTACAGAAATTGTATCATCTTTGGCGTCTTGTTCTGCGATTTTTTTTTTTTCTTAACTAGGTCATCAGCTGTACTAGGTATTGCCAAATGGCTCTCCAAATTTTCACTTATTTCAGGCGCGCATGAATCCCACCTTTTGGCAGTACTTAGCTTGCTTACTAGAGTAGTGAAGCATCTCCTGTCCTTTGTTTTTATTTATTTATTTTTTTTTCCTGTCCTTTGCTTTTAAAGAACAAATCTCAGGGACACACAGGGCAGCCTTCACCTGCCATTCAATGTAGCCAGGTCAGGCCAAGGCCCCAGCTGTTTCCCGTGGCAGGTGGGACAGCCCTAAACTGTGGCTGTCTGGCCCTTTGGTGGACTCCCAGATGGCAGCCCCCCCTTGCCCCACTCTACCAGGCTTGGGTCCAAGCCTTAAGGGATTCTTTCCTCCTCTGTAGCCTTAGAAGTGGCAGAGGATCCGGTCCTCAGTACTCCAGGTCCTAATAGGTCTCTTCACCCATGCCCACCCTGCTCCCCCCTACCCCCCCAATCCCTCAACCCCCCATCCCACCCCGCACTGCTCCTGTCCAGCATCCATCTAGATCCATCTCCTAGTACAAAGCCCGTGTTCTTAAAGCCCAATGTACCAGAGGCCAAACAGACTCAAGCAAGGGAGGGGCTTGGCGAAGGACACAACCCATAGGCATTAATCAAGTCGAGGACAAATCTAAAGCGTTCCTAGCCTGGGAGGAGTATTTAAGCTTAAAGTCTGGAGAAACTTCTGTTTGCTACTGGGTACACCCAGAGGGTAGATAGGTGGTGGGAACCAGAGAGTAATGGGTGGCCTCGGACTCCTAGATCCAGATCCCCCACCTGGGTCTGAACACCCTCCCTCCCTTTCCTCAGCGAGAGCAAGAAACAAGTGGTGGGAAGGGTGGAAGATCATTCCTTGGGGAAAGGAGCTTTGGCTCAGGCTGTATGAGAGGGTCCCCAGTACAAGACCAAGTACAATGGACCCAGTACAAAGGACCAAGTCCTTTGGCACCTCGGAGACTTGGTTTGCCCATCTGTGAATCAGGAGAGTGGGTACTCACACTTGAACTCCTGGGAGCCCAGAGAAACAGATGCTCGTTGTTGGGAGACTGGAACCTACCTACCTCTAGGCTAGTGCCCCTCATGTGGAGATAAATGAGGATCTCCCTCTTGTGTCCAGGACTCCAGGGAGGAGAGGCATCCTGCAGACTTCCGAGGCAGCACTCCCCTGGGCCACAGAAGCTGGAGAACTATTTGCAGGAGCTAGGGGTATCAGTGAAAGGGATTGGACAATCAAGCTGAAAAACACAAAAAGTTTCAAGGGCAGTCAGGCTGGGGCAGGGCCCCAATGCCACACTCCTGGCCCCTAATGGAGGCAGCCAGAAGAAAGACAGGAGGTAGGAGTGGCAAGGTTAAGTGGGCGAGAAAAGGGGCATCTGGAATCCTGTATCTGCAGGCTATGCTGCACAAGGCCCAGGAGTCCGAATGAAAATCCTCTGTGGAGAGGTTGTTACCCTGGTGCAGGCCCACAGTACTGGCAGGCTGGGTCTTGGCTTTCACCACTTTATAGCTTCCTTTGGCTTCGTTTCTTTCCATCAGGACACCACCATTTGGGGCTTCATGTCTTGGAAGGCAGCCAGAAGGACCCTCATAGAAGATGAAGTTGAATGATCTCAAAAGGTGGGGAGCTGCGGGCCACACTGAGCTCACACAGGATTTTGTTTGGCTGATGTAGTATTTGTTTTTGGTTGTGATAAAATACACATGACATAAAATTTTCCATCTTACCCATTTTTAAGTACACGGTTCTCTAGCATTATGTATACTTAAATTGTTGTGTAGCCAATCTTTAGAATGTTTTCATCTTGCAAAACTAAAATTCTGTCCCCGGGATGCCTGGGTGGCTCAGTGGGTTAAAGCTTCTGCCTTCAGCTCAGGTCATGATCTCAGGGTCCTGGGATCGAGTCCCACATCAGGCTCTCTGCTCAGCAGGGAGCCTGCTTCCTCCTCTCTCTTCCTGCCTCTCTGCCTACTTGTGATCTGTCTCTGTCAAAGAAATAAATAAAATCTTTAAAAAAAATAAAATTCTGTCCCCATTAAACAAGTCCCATTTCTGTCTACCTCCAACCCCTGTAAATGGGATCATACAGTATTTATCTTTTTGTGGCTAGTTTATTGCATTTAGCAACACGTCCTCAAGCTTTGTCCATGTTAAAGCATGTGTCAGACTTTCTTCCCTTTTTAAGACTAGATAATCCTCCATCATATGGATATGCCACATTTTGTTTATCCATTCACCTGTCGATGGATATGTGTGGTGCTTCCACCTCTCGGCTACTGTGAATAATGCTGGGTGTACAAATCTCTTTGAGTTGGTACTTTTAATTCTTTTAGGCATGTGCCCAAAAGTAAAATTCCTGGGTGATATCATTCTCTGTTTAATTTATTTATTTTTATTTTTATTTTTTAAAGATTTTATTTATTTATTTGTCAGAGAGAGAGCGAGCGAGCACAGGCAGACAGAGTGGCAGACTCCCTGCGGAGCAAGGAGCCTGATGTGGGACTCGATCCCAGGACGCTGGGATCATGACCTGAGCCGAAGGCAGCCGCTTAACCAACTGAGCCACCCAGGCGTCCCTGTTTAATTTATTTTTTAAAGATTTTATTTATTATTTATTTGACAGAGATCATGAGTAGGCAGAGAGAAAGGAAGAGAAGCAGGCCCCCTGCTGAGCAGAGAGCCCGATGCAGGGCTTGATCCCAGGGTCCTGGGATCATGACCTGCGCCGAAGGCAGAGGCTTTAACCCACTGAGCCACCACCACCTCCATACAGTTTCTCCAGCGGCTGCACCATCTCACATTCCCATTGACAGTATACAGGCTTCCAATTCCTCTGCATTCTTGCCACCACTTGTTGCTTTTTTTTAATAGTGGTTGTCCTGATGGTTGTGAGGTGGAGTACTTCTTGTTGTAAGCCCACATTTTACAAGTGGGAGGTTTCACCAGAAAAAGCATATGGTTTCTCTATTTAAAAAAATTCTCAAGAGGTGCTTCTGATGACTGAGCCCCATGTGGGACCACCAGCAGGCAGAGGCACCCTGGATGGCCCCTGGATGGTCCAAGCCACTCCCTGCTTCTGAAGGGAAAAGTAGATGCATTTTCAGGAGGTCCTTCTGACATGGTCTGAGAAACAGGAAGCAGTCAGCAGAACCGGTTGTCACTGCCCCTCTTCAGGTGGGGTCTGTGTCCTCCAGTTGGCCAGGCTGCCCCGTCTGGCATGTGCCTCTGCACATCTGTGTTTGAGACAGTCTCATTCCTCCTTACCCTTCCGCACATGCCTGTTTTATAACAGGGAACTGAGACGGTTTTGTAGTGTGTCAACTTGGCTAGGCTGAACTACATTTCCCATGACACCCTTATACATATGTTCCCTGTAGGGTGGGCCACATTTGCCAGATTTGGGAGGAAGTCACCATTTTGGTTGCTAATCAGGTGACTTACCTCCTCAGTATGAAGCCGCACTGATTATGGGACTTACCCTGGATTCTCTCTCAGTTTTGCTGACTCAGGTGTGTGCATGGTTAAGTCTATAACAAAGGGTCTCAGCTTCTGCAGGATACCCTCAACACCAAGGTCAGAGGCAACAAGAACCAACACAAGTTTCAGTCTGTCCTGGGGCTCCAGCTTGTGCCGTTTCAGCCTGCTTGTGATCTTCCCCTCCTATCTGGGCACTCACTGCAGGCTCCAGCGTCGGTCAGAGAAATTTAGCCTTATGGAATCTGGTTCCTCAGCCCTGCGATCAATCGAATGTGTAGGTGCATGTGTTCCTAATAACCCCTCTGGGTCTGCTTCTCCACTGAACTCTTAGAGGGGAGCCCGAAGCCCTGCTGACACTTACTGCCTCCTGCCCGCTCAGTCTGCTTGTCACATTCACCATTCCCCAGACTTGGGAGTTTTTGCCACACTGGGGACCTGTGCTAGTGCTCCAGCCTGGACGGTCCCCACGCCACAGCCTCTGGCTTATCTGTCCTCAAGAACAGGAAGCAAGTCTGATTGGTCCCCGTCCCTGCCTCTGTTCAGCCAGTGTGCCCTGAAGGAGTGACTGTGGACTAGGCGACACAGGAGATCTCATGCAAGGATCAGTGCACCCATTTGCAGGTGTGAGTGGCCCCAGTAGAGGCCCCAGGGCCTCTTTGACAAATGGAGCTCCCTGAATGGCCAAAGGGCCCTCTGGGTATATCAACCAAGGTTCTAGTCCTGGGACAGAGGGATGGCAGCACCCCTTGTGCTGAGCCCTCGAGACCCCTCCCCCATCAGGTTCTGTGCTCAGGGCTAAGCCTGGCCCTGGCAGAGGGACAGGTTCAGTTGGGTTAGTCTACAAGAGTCCACTCGGTGGAGACTCCATCGTATGGGTCACGCAGGCTTGCATAGCCTGGAAAGGGGCCTTTCCAGTGTCTTCAGGGCTGTCCTGGGGCCAGGGAGAAGTCAGATCTAGGGACCCAGGAGGTAGATGAGGCCGATCCCAGCCCTGTGAGAGGAGGGAGGCAAGGGCACAGGAGGAGAGTGTGCTACACTGGAGCTGGGGTGGGGGGGACCTAGAGACCCTGACTGGGGGCAGTGTGTTCCCACCCCCTTGGTTAGCTGATGAATGAGTAAAAGAAATCTTTCTTGGCTCCATTTATAGATACGGAAGTGGAGGAACGGGGAGAATAATCTTGCCCGAACCAAAAGACATGGTGGACCAGACCCCTGGATCGCTGACTTGCAGCCTCCAGAGACCTGGTCCCATCCAACACCCCCTCCTCTCCTGATCAAGGGGTGCAGAGAGGAGCCTAGGCTGAGGCCACTGCTGGGCCCCTATTGTACAGAGAAGCAAATACACGTGTTTTTTTTGCTTCCTCCTGGCACCAGAGTCTGCTGCCCCAGGAAGCCCTCCTCCAGAGCCTCGCGGTGTCCTGTGCCCCCAGCATTCACCTGGAATTGAGGCTCCTCCGTGAGGTCTAAGAGATATAGGAGGTCGACAGCAGGTCCTGGGCTCCCCGGCCCTGTGCCAGAGCTGAGTGTGGGGTCAGGGCAGAAAATAACAGCCTTCCCAGCCTCAGCACCAAGCCTGTAAGACCAGCTTTTGAACCCCCTCCTCACGGGGGCTGTCACAAGGCTGAGATGTGGCCCACGCAGCCCTCCTCAGAGTGCCTGGCACACGCCGAGGGTTTATGTGGGGCAGGACATGGCCATCCTTTCTTCAACTTGGGGTGCAGGTCAGTGACGTGAGCCCCGTGCAGAGGTGCAGCTCTGCTGAAGGGTCAAGTGAGCACCCTGAGAAGAGAGGAGGGGAGGGGTGGGTCGGTAAACAGTGGGACGCTGGGAAAGTCCTTTCAGAAGAAGAACAATTTAAAGGAATGACAGGGTCCAGGATGTGAGCACAGGAGGGTAAAGTGAGCCAAAGGAGTGAGAGACTAGACTGCAAGTGACAAAAACCAATTCACATGAGCCAACGTAAAAAGCAATGTACAGCTCACATGGCAGTCAAGTCTAAACTACTTTCAGGCATGGCTAGATCCAGAGGCTCTGTTCATGTTTTCAGGTGTCTGTCTCTCCATTTCGTGGGTCCAGCTTTCTGTCCTGGCTCCTTTTTCAGGTGGGCTTTCCCTGTGTATTGACAAAGATGGCTACTGGCAACTCTGGCCCTCTGGCCCTACCTGGGGGAAAGAGCACCTTTCCCTGAAGCTCCAGGAAGAGTCCCAGGATTGACTCTGATTGAACTCACTGGGGTCAAGAACCTATTTCTGACCCAGAGGTTGTGGCACGGTGAACAACCGAACACTCATTGGCTGGGTCTTCAGTCACATAAACCTCCCTGGGACTAGACAGTCAAATCCCCAGAGCCAGGTGGCCTGAGAGTAGGGTGGTTTGGGTCCCCAGAAAAATATGACAATGTTCTTCATTAACAGAAGAGAGAGGCCTGCCCCACGGGGAGCTGGTCCGTGGGTGCTCCCGTGCTCCTGGAAAAGGCAGGTCTCAGGATAGAGAGGACAGCTAGCCAGGGGCCCAAGTGTGCAAGGGATGGAGACAGAAGACAGGAGAGTGGTGGGGGCAGCAGCATCAAAGTGGGAGGCCACTGGGAGAACCAGATGATGTGAGCAACAAAGGGTGGATTTGGGTGGGAAATAGGGAAGGGCAGTGTGGAATACGAAGGACCTGAAGGACACTTCGGGGCCGTGGGGCTCATGAGATGTCCGCAAAGGACGGATGGTCGGTGGTGGGGCCTCTGGTTAGGAGGGGCTCAGAGGAACGGAGGGTGCCCAGTGTGATCGTTGCACAGAGAGTGCAGGGTCCTTGTGCCCGGGGCCTCCGTAGCAGCCCTTTTGAACCCTGTTGGAACCTGAGTCACCAGGGAGCTGAGCAAAAAGCCAAGGTCTGAGTCTGGGCCTCAGGACTGCGACTTAGACCACTGGGGTGAGCCTAGGTGGCATCTGGGCTTGGGTTTCCAATTTAGGGAAGGGGGGTGGAATCTGAGGGATCACATTCAGCTGGTCAGGAGCACCATCCCCTCATCCTGGGTAGGCCTCGACCTTTCCCGACTTCTAGCTGCTGAAGTCCTATTAGCTGGCCCTGCGGACAGGAGCTGGGCTGGCACAATGGCCCTGCAACATGGCACTGGGGCATCCCCCCAACCCCGCACACTGCCAGTAGCTGAAACTGGTACTGATCAGCAAGTGGCCAGACCTGGGCTGGCAGGGTGGGTGCAGCGGTCAGGCCTGACTCACCATGGTCCTGCTGTCTCCAACCCAGATCTCCTGCCTGCCCCCTGGATGCCCACAGTTGCCCAGAACCAGAATAGTCGTAGCCAAGGCTAGCATCCCATTTCGTCCTTGGCCCTAATGACAAGGGCCGCCTAACTGCCATCAGTCACGGGTCTGCATACTTGGGAGGTGGGGAGGTGGTTCATCTTGTTCTCAAACCCTCTGCCTAGAGAACAATGATGGGCAGAGGGACTTGGCTTCCTTCTTCTCCACTGGCAGGGAAGCTTGGGCAGGGCAGGCACCTGTGCTGGTTATGCCCACCATCGTGTCCTCCCTCACAGCCCAGGCCAGGACAAGGCAGGGGAGACTCATGCTGGCACTGGGCCCTGCAGTTCCCAGAGGCAGGAGGCAAGGGGCAGCAGGGAGACCCAGCCAAGACTTTAAAAAACTGAAAGAGCATGTGGAGTGACCACTTGCCCCAAGGGTCTGCAGGGTGGTAGGTGGCTGAAGGGTTTGCCCTGTGACCCCACTCTTTGTGCTGGGCCAGGATAGTGGCTGCTGGGTCTGGGTCAGGGATACGGGCAGGCCAAAGGGGCTTCCCCAGTGATGCTCCCTCCCCTCCACTACTGCCCTTACCCCTACCACCTGTAGTCTCTAAGAGAGATCATCTCCCATCTGTCACTGACCCCTAGCCCATGCTTATCTGGCTTGGTACATGTACATACCCACTGTTCTAGAACATTCCCTAGCTTCCCACTGCCCCAGAGCCTTCCTTTTGCAGGGCTGTCTTCATAGGAACATCCATCAAGGGCTCACTTGGTCTTAAGTACAACTATCACACATACTGGACACCAGGGTGTCTCAGGGCAGAGGATCATTCTTCCCAACTTGTCCAATAACCCTCTGGTCCCGTGTGCACTTCAGATCAGCCAACAAGCAGAGGATCAATGCCTTGCTCAGGCCACACCTCGGTCTGTGCTCAGTGAGCCAGAGCCCAAGGCCTCTACATTTCCAATATCGTTGTCGCATCAACACAAAGTCTCAGTGAATCCAGAATAACTAACCTCTGCAAAGGCCCAGCCTGGTGTGAGCCTGTACGTGTTGAGGGGCCCTGCTCAACAAACCCCGAAAAGCCAGGGCTGCGCCCCCACCCCACCGCTACCCCCACCAGCGATCTCCAGCATCTTCCCACCTCCGCTCACAGAGGAAGAGATCGGTCGGTCCCTCGAGGGTCCCTCCGGGATCAGCCGACCGCCCCCTCCCCCGCAGTTACTACTCCCGCGCGGGGAACTCCAGGCTCCAGGCCTACCTCGCTAACATCCGGGGTCCCCACGACCCTTGGGACCCCATCCAACCCAAGCCGCGCGCCGACCGCGCCCATCCCTACTCCACTCGGAAGAAAACGAGAGCGGTTCAAAGGTTTAAACAATTTATTGTGCCCCAAAAAGGCCGGTGGGATGAAGGGAAGGCCGCGCGGCCCGCGCCCCGAGCGATTGTTTGTCGCGCACCCAAAGGCGGAGGGTGGGGAGTGGGGAAGGGCGGCGCGGCGGCCGGGTCCCTGCTCACCAGGGCCTGGCCACCCCGCGGCCCCCGCCCAGGCAGGCAGGCGCGGCCGCGGCCATTGGCGCCTAGGGGCCGGTAGCCATGGCGACGGCCGTTGCCAAGGGCGAGAGCCAATAGGGGCGTCGCCAGGCCGTTTCAAAAATCTAAAGCAAAAGCAACAACAACAAAAAAAATACACGCTACGGCGGCGGGGGAGGGGGGGCCTAGGAGGGGATGGAGCGGGCCCGGGGCCCTCCGTGCGGCTCAGAGCAGGGGCGGCGGCGGCCGGGCCGGACAACCGTACAAAACCTACATACACTCGGGGTAGAAAAACCGAACGCCGGGAGGACCCAGCAGGCCGGCGCGCTCACTTGCGGCCCTTGGGCACCTTGGGGACGCTGGGCTTGGCCGCTTTCTTCACCTTCTTGCCCCCGGCGGCCGCCGCCTTCTTAGCCTTGCTGCCTTTGTCCTTCTTGGAGGCGGCGCCCTTCTTGTGCGAGCGCTTCTCGGGCTTCTGGCCCTTGGCCGGTTTCTTGTCCGCGCGCCGGGGGCCGGCCGCGCCCGGGGCCGCCTTCTTGGCCTTGTGCGCGGCGGGCGCCGGGGCGGTGGTGGCCGCCGTGGCTCCGCGCCGCTCGCCGCCGCCCTCCAGCTTCTTACGGTTGAGCTTGAACGAGCCGTTGGCCCCGGTGCCCTTCACCTGCAGGAGCGTGTCGTTCTGCACCAGCGCCTTGATGGAGTACTTGAGGTAGGTGCGCCCGTTCTGCTGGTCGAACCACGCCACCTTCTTGGCCTCCGTGTAGATCTTGGCCAGCGACGAGCCGTTGCGCTCGCCCAGCCTGCGGATGGTCTCCACCACCAGCTGGCTATACTTGCCCGGCTGGTTCTTCTTCTTGTTGTTCTTTTTCTTCTTCGATGGGGACAGCGCCGCCGAGCCGCCAGCCTTGGCCGCCTTCTTGGCCGCCCCCTCGGCGGTCGTCAGCGGCAGGGCCTCCTCCAGCTCCACAGACATGGTGGCGAGCGGGTTGGTGGCGGGCGGGGCGCGAAACCCCGGGGGCCGCGCCGGGAAGAGGAAGGCGAGGGGCCGAGGGGGCGCCGGGGGACTGGGGGCGCGCGGCGGCTCCAGGCGGGAGCGGCCGCGGCCGGGCCTGGGGCCGGGCGGCAGGGCTGGGGCGGGGGCCGGGCCGGCCGGAGCAGGAGGTCCCGGGCCGGAGCCGGGGCCGGAGCGGAGGGGGGTGTCGGGGCGGAGAGGGCCGGAGCCGGGACCCGGCCGGAGCGGAGAGATCCGCCAAGGGAGCGCCGCAGCTACCGCTACCGCTACCGCTGCCGTCGCCGGAGCTCGCTGGGCGTGCGCGCTGCGCTCTGGTGAGGAGGGCGCTCCGCTCCCCTTTTATAGCTCCGTGGCGGACCACGTTGAGAACAACAACAGCCTGGTCTGGAGCCAGCGCCAACTTGTGCTTCTTGGAGCCCCTTCCTCGGCCGCTGGCTTCCCGCATCGCGCCTTCCGGGCACCACCAAACCCTCGGCCGAGCGCCCCGGACAGGGCCCGAGCCTGCGGCGCAACGGAGAGACGGCCTGCGCCCGGGAAGGGCTCAGCAGAGGGGAACGGAGGGGTGCACCCTATGCTGCGGGAGCGCGAGAGGAGGGGGGCACCCGGTTTGGGGGCAAATAGCGAGGGCCCCGGGGGAGGCCACGCGGCCCGGAGCTTTGCGGCCGGCAGCCAAGAGTGCGCCACAGCCACCCAGTCCCTGAGCGCGGTCTGGGGGCCCCCGGCCTGCCCGCAGGACGAGCTTTAATTTGTCCGAACTAACACAGGGCACGCCCTCACGTGGTCGGCTGGGGCAATGTGAAATGTGCTAGGACATCTTCGAGGGGGGTCTCCACCCTAGTCCAAGGGGACGGCGTCTGGAGGCGCCCTCCGGCTGCGCGCCCGGGGTCTTGTAATGCCTCGGGGGTCTGAGCCCCGCCCGGGAGGAAGTGGGGGACGACCGCAGGTGTCTCTCTGCGGACATTTCCAAACCGCCCCCCCCCCCAGCCACCGCCAAACTGGCGCTGATGCTCCAAGTGCCCCATTTTGTGGTGCGCAAGTAGCTGCCACCGTTCGCCCCAGAGCCAAATGGCGGTTCCACGGTGGAGCTGGTGGAGCGGGGGACAGGCTGCGACCCCCGAAGGAGTTCTCGGACAGGATGGGGGAGGGGAGGTGCTGCGGCCACACCCCTCCCCCTGTAGTGCGGGAAGGGCGATGGAGAGCGGGTTCTGGAGACTCCTCTTCTAACCCCCCTCCCTCTCGGCGCCCGGCGAAGTCCTCCGCAGGGGCTTGTGCAAGTCTGGCGGCTCTGAGCTGGGCGGGGTGCAGCGTAACTGCTGCCGAGGAGGCGCCGAACAGCCTTTCTCGAAGCCGAAGAAGCCTCTACTTGCGGAAGCTGAGACCATGGGGAGACACCCCGGGAGGAGAGCGGATCCCTTGGGAGTAAGTGGTTTTTAGGCCCGAGCATGGAGGGGTGGATGGGACAGGGACGGTAGAAAATTGGGGTTCCTGGGGAGAGAGAGCTGGAAGCCGTGAAGTCCAGGAAGGGGGAGGCTGGGCGTGGGGGTGGGGGATCCGGGCCTTCTATCCCAAGAGGCCCCTGTCCACACTCACCCTTTTCCCAGAGCAGGCACAGACCCCATTTGCCTCTCAGACAAACTAGTGAATAAGGCCCAGGAGACGAGGAAATTGAGGCTGGGAAAGGTGAGATGGGATGGGGTTTCTTTGCAGTAGGGGGTGATCAGTGGCATTGACCCAGAGAAGGGCTCATCTCCCAGGGCAGTGAATACAGCCCATAGGAGGAGGAAGATAATCCCAGGTCCTTGCAAAGAAGGCCAAGCCCCTCTCCCAGGAAGGAGGACACCCCCCCCCCCACACACACACATACCAGAGTGAACTGTCAAGCTAGAGAAACTTGGCCAGCCTAAGACTTCAGCCAAGGTGAGGAAAGACCATTAGGAGTCTCCTAGCAGAGACTGGGTGGGTTTCTGAAAGTTGTGCTGGCTGAGCCCCAGGGGGCACCTGGGGAGCAAAAAGGTCTTGCAGAGAGGGCATGGCCTGAGCGAAAATCACAGGTTCCAGAAATGCAGAGGCTGTAATGCAGTGAGAGAGAAGCAGCGAGGAGTGTCCATCCAGGAGCCGAAGCCACCCAAGACGGAGCAGAGGGCACGGAGGTGGGTATGGCGACCCCCTAGCATGGTGGACCAGGGTGCTCAGAGCTGGGGCTGGAACAGGGACACCAGGAAGAGAGCTGGCCCCAGGGGACCAGCTGCAGGGGGAGGCAGCCCCGTGACTGGCCTGGAGGGGCTCCAGCTTGGTCTCTGAAGGGTCAGAGAACGAGTAGAGGGTGATGCCCTTGTTGGTACCGTAGTCTGGCCAGCAGGGGCACCCCCAGACTGCTGTTTGCCCAGCCATCCCGGAGAAAAGGTTGCTGGAAATGTGAATCTGGAGAGTTGGTGGCAGCAGCAGCCTGGGTGTCAGGGATGTCTTCCCCGGGGTCCTTGTGGAGGGAAGAGGAGGATGTGGAGGTGGTAGGAAAGGGAGGGGTGCTCCATGGGAGACAGAGGAAGAATGGTCAGAGAAGAAGGAGGGAACCAGTGGTGGCTGGTGTCATGGAAGCTAAGGAGGAGAGAGTTTCAAGAAAGAAGGGCTAGCCCTGTCACAGTGCAGCCCATTCAGAAAGTGGATCAATCTATCAATCAGCAGAATGGACAGGTTCAGCAGAGCTGGAGAGACTGGCAAGCCTCCAGTCTCTGAGCCCCTCTGGCTGGAATCTGCCTGTTTTGCCCAGTGTTTTGTTTTTTGTGTGTGTGTGTGTTTAAAGATTTTTTATATATTTATTGGCAGAGAGATAGAGAGAGAGCACAAGTAGGCAGAGAAGCAGGCAGAGGGAGAGGGAGAAGAAGGCTCTCCACTCAGCAGGGAGCTCATGCGGGGCTCCATCTCAGGACCCCGGGATCATGACTGGAGTGGAAGACAGTCGCTTAACCAACTGAGCCACCCAGGCGCCCCTTGCCCAGTGTTTTAAAAACAAAAACAAAACAACTAAATTAGGTCCAGGATTGAAAAATCAGCCGATTTCAGATAAAAATGTGTCCAGATCTCAGCTTTCCTTTAAAAAAAAAAAAAAATCTGGGGCGCCTGGGTGGCTCAGTGGGTTAAGCCGCTGCCTTCGGCTCAGGTCATGATCTCAGGGTCCTGGGATCGAGTCCCGCATCGGGCTCTTTGCTCAGCGGGGAGCCTGCTTCCCTCTCTCTCTCTCTGCCTGCCTCTCTGCCTACTTGTGATCTCTCTCTGTCAAATAAATAAATAAAATCTTAAAAAAAAAAAAAAAAAAAAATCTGAAGATTCACCCTAGGTGGGGGCAGAAGGAACGGGGCCTGAGTAACCATTACCCCTCTAGCTGGGCCAGACTCCCAGCACCCGGTCAGTATGGGGAGTGTGGCCAGTGTGGGGCAGACAGAAGTTTCTCTAGCCCCTGGTGGCAGAGCGGGGAGGCCTAGCTGTGATTGGAGGGGAGAAGGAATCAGGGGAGGGGATGGACATGTGTAGGCAGGGCGGTGTGACCCAGGCCATGGGGAGGATGCAGAGGACAGGGCTCGGCATCCACACCACCCCTGGTGGGCTCTCTGACCTGCTGGTGGAGCAGGTGCTTTTGCTGGTGGGGAGGGAGTTGCTGCCTGTGCACCTGTGGAGCAAGGCTCTGGGAGACTAATTTTAGGGCCTTGGGAACTGGAAGAGACCAAGTGGTTTCATCCCACTGGCCTGGTGATACAGAGGAAGACACAGGCTTGGGGGATGGAGGATAGTGGCTTCATCCAATTAGCCAGGATTCTAGGCCTGGGGTCCTGCCAGCCTTCAGGGATGCTTCTCAAGAGCCCACACTCCCAGGTAGCCTGCTGTGACCCCTCTAAGGAAATGTAGATGGGGAAGGCCTCAAGTAACTAAGGAAAAATGACGGAGAAAGAAACATCAGAAGTGGCCAGGGCCTAGCAGAGACGAGCCCCTCCCACATCAGCCCTCCCGCTGGGCCAGTCTTGGGAGTTAAGTGGGGCGGGGGTGGGGGGTGGGGGGGGTTGTGGGGTGTGGTGTGTGCTCAGAATCAGGGTGGGTAGGTGGGTCCTTGCTCCTTAGTGAGCTCCTCCTCCTCCTTCAGTCCTGTGGCTCCAGACACCATCTAGACACTGATGACACCCTATTTATGTCAGCCCTCATTCCTGTCTCTCTCCTGACCCAACAGACTGGCCGCCAGCCGCCAACTCTACTGGGATGTCCAAGCCTAGCTGTCTCCAGGTGGTGGCCAAAACAGGCCTCTGTTTTTTCTTGCAAACCTGCTCTTCCCCAAGGTTTCACAGACAGTTCTAGCCCCAAAGCATAGGCTTGGCCTTGATTTCTTTTTCCCTCTACCCTCTCATTCAACCTGTAGATTCCTGTCTCCTCTATTCCCAAACAGGTTCCTCCCCAAGCCCTGGAGTTCTCCACCCTTCCACTGTGGGCTCTCCAGGCCTCTCCACACAGCAGCAGCAGCAGATGGAGCCGCTAACACAGAAGTATGACTTCCTGCATCCCCCCTCTGCCCAATGGCCTCAAGCAGCTTCTCATCGCACTAGGATGCGTCTACACTCAGCCACATTGGCCTTTTTGTTCCTCACACAGACCGCAGGGGTTGGGGGGGGGGGCTTGTTCCACCACAGGGCCTTTGCACTTGCTGTGTGGCTGACAGCATTTATTCCCATCTCAGTCCTTGAGAGCCTCTTCAGGGTAGCCGCCGCCTAGCCAGCCTGGCTGAATGAATACCTCTGGAGAATTCCTGTATCACCTCACCCTGCTTGATTTTCTTCATAGCACTTATCATCACCGGACCCCATTTGGTCTGTTTAAAATTTTCTTTTTTTTTAAGATTTTTGTTTATTTATTTGATAGAGAGAGATCACAAGTAGGCAGAGAGGAAGGCAGAGAGAGAGGAGGAAGCAGGCTCCCTGCCGAGCAAAGAGCCCGATTCGGGACTCGATCTCAAGACTCGGACTCGATCTCAAGACTCAGATCATGACCTGAGCCAAAAGCAGAGGCTTAACCCACTGAGCCACGCAGGCGCCTGGTCTGTTTATGTGTGTACCAAGTGCTCTGTAAGAACAGAGTTGGGTCTGCCTTGCTCCCCACTGCACCCCAGCCCTGGGCACACCCCCCACCCCCACCTGGCTGGCGCCCTGCTCACTGCCCTCTGCCACCTGAAGACAGTGCAGGTTTGCCCACAGCTGCTGCTCCAGGAAAGTGGCCTGGGAGGCAGGAGTTCCTGGCGGGGCTTGGACCCCGGCACTCCCACAAACTTCACGTGTGACCCACCGCTCCCCCCACAAAGACTCTGCCCTCAGTTCCCCAGTTTGTGAAAAGATGCTGGATGTGTGCAGCGCTCTCCAGCTTTGGCAGCCCAAGTCCGGACTTCTGAATAGAGATGTCCTCAAGAGAAGGGAGGACCCGCAAGAATACAGCCTTCCTGGAGAATGAAACACAAAACAAAAGACCCCAGTGTCGGGCAGACTGTGGAGAGTCTGGGTCTAGGATGCAGAACCCTGGGGTTCTGGGCGGGCTCCTGTGCTTCCGTCAGCCTCAGTGTTATCATGTGTAAAAGGGGGGTCCACCCTAAAGCTCCAGCAGAGGCATCTCTGCGTGGGAGGGTTTCCAGAAGTCCTGGGTGGGAGTCACCAGCGTCAGGGACAGGATTCTGAGGCCCTGCCGCCTGAAGGCCCCTCCCCAGGGAAGGCCCCGTCGGCTGTTAACCTGTTGAAGGCCAAAGAGTCTGTCTCCCCAAAACATGTTTTAAACCGAGAGGTCGGCTCCACCCTAGGCCTGGACTGGGAGGGAGGGTGGCAGGGCCCAGTTTGGGATTTAAAATATAGAGAGGCACTAAGTATTTTTCATCATTTAAAGGGAGACAAAGGGAAATTCACCCAGCGAGACTGTGGGAAGGGTTGCCTTCAAGATGCAAACGTGTATTGTGAAGCCCTGAATGGGGACATTGTTAGGGGCCCTGGCCCCTCGCCCCCTGTGGCTGGGCAGTGGGCTCTGAAGGGCTGGTGGGTCTGAGGAACCCCAGAGAAGCGGCCAGGGATCAAAGGAGTGGACAGGTCGGTGCTGAGGCTGAAAGGGTGCGAAACGTGGGGACTGAAAGAGCTCGAGCGTCCCCTCCGGACACCTCGCCTGGAGGGAAACTGCTGGCCCCTCTAGCCCCGGGGCATCCCGAAGGAGGAGCTGGGCTCCAGCTCTGCAGGGAGAATGGGACAAGGCCACGGGGCTGGTTCCTAAGCGCAGACGGCCTGTGCTTAGGGCACCAGCAAAGCAGGAGCCCCACAAAGTGTTCTGATAGGATACGCATTGTTTGAGAATGGAGCAAGTAGTGCTCCTCAGGGAAAAAGCCAGAACTTGTGGGACCTCACGCTGCTTCAAGTGCTGTTTTCATTCTGAATTGCATTAAGGGTGAAGGGACGGCTGGCCCATGTGCACACACCTAGAGATAAGGCCCACCGAGGTGACATTGCTGAGGATGATCGGAGGTTTGCACCCGTCTCCAGAATTGAGGCAGCTCTCCCTGTCTGTTCTCCAAGAGCCATGAAGGCTGCTGGGCTGAGCAGGGAGGGGGTGGGAGCCAGAGTAAAGGGAGCTGGGGGCCCAGCCAGACCCTGCTATTAAGTCACGCTGCCTTTCCCAGGCCTTCTTTTCCGCCATTTAAAAGCCTATTAGTTATTCGTGGTCTAAAATCCAACGATGGAAAGTGCGAGCCCTGCCCGGCAGCCCCGCGGTGTGGACGGAGCCCCGCTCCCTGCAGCCCCCAGCTGGGCCCGGCTTTCTTCTCTAGCCCGGAAATGCCTACGGCATTCATCCCGTAACTGGGGTTTCTCTGTCAGAGAATTGTTCACTTTTGGTGACCTGTGGCCAGGTTGTCCTCAGAACCTGCCCCTGCGCTGCCCATTTCCTCCACCCCTGCCCTGTGCCCCCACCTGGGGCCTGTTGCTGCGAGCCAGTGCCACCCCAGGGGGAGCACTCGGACCTCAGGGATCGTTTTTCTTCCTTTTCATGTTCTGTAACCCCCCGGCTTGTGTGTTTGTGCTCTCCCCGGGCCCCCCATCTCAGGGGCTGCCAGGACTTCTTGGGGCCTTCCCCCCAACACCCCGCCAACCCCCTGTCCCCTCCGGTGGGCTGTGGTCCAGCGGTCTGCCTTCTGCCAGCTTTTCTACCTTCCTATCCCATTCTTCATTCCTGTCAGAGGCCTCAGCCGCCTGCTCATCTGCCTGGCTGCCCCGGGCTCTGCGTCCTGTGGCTCTTGGGGCTTAGAAGCGGGGTCTCTGGCCAGCCCTCCAGCCCATGTGCGGCACAGACAGGGCCTGGCAGAGGCGCTCAGAACTTGGATGAGGGTTTGTGGGCTCGAAGGAGGGAAGGAGCCCTGGAAAAGCGGGAAAAAGGCTTCTCCAGGCCCCACCCCTGCAGAGCTGTCCCCACCCAGGCTCACCCTTGGGTGGGGACCGAGGAGAGACGCTCAGAGGAGCTGGACCCCTAGCGTTAGGGAGGCAAGGCCAGGGTGAGAGGAGGGTAGCTCCCTACCGGAAGCCTTCAGGGGAATTCCTTTCCTTGGGGGCAGTGCTGGACCCCACCCCCACGGCCCCAGGGCCAGCTTACAGGGTCCGAGGCGGGAAGCTGGCCTGGCTGGGGCTTGGGGACCCCGGAGCCTCGCCTCTACCCACCCCCCCACCAGGGAAGTGCTGGCTCTGAAGGGGGCCTGCGTGGCAGGGCTTGGTTTCCTAGGCGGGAGATGCCGGAACCGCCTCCCAGCCTCAGACCTGTGGTAGAGCTTGACCTCTCTTCCCCTGAAGCCTCTGTCCAAGGCCCAAGGAGCTGGGATGGGATCGAAAAACCATTCTGGGAGGGGACCCCGGACAGCCAGGACAAAACCTGACCCACAAACCCCCTTCCTAGGCTTCCTACGCCGTTAGCCTTGGAGGCCTGCTTCAGCCGCCGCTGCGGTGCGATCCCTGTTGGCTGAGGTGCAGGCGAGGGAATCTTGGCTTTATCTCCCTTTCTTAGAAGCAGTCTCAGTCTGTGGACCAACTTTCTTCCTGAGGAAGAACCGAAAGCCCTAACGGGTGGCAGAGCAGCCTGTGGCCCCCCACTCAACAGATGAAGCCCGGGCGCCACGCTTGCCAGGAATCGAACATTCCGGGCAGTTGGGGGTGGGGGGTGGTGTATTTCTACCTCCACTGTCCAGATGAGGAAACTGAGGCTTCAGAGAGTGTTCGGTAATGTCCCTAATGATATCGGGCCAGGAAAAGATGGCAAAGCATTTGCTGTTTACCCCATTGCCCACCCCCCACCCCCAGACACTTTCTCATACTTGGCTTTATACCACTGATCACTTTCTGAGATTATCCTGTCTCGTGCCTGTTGTCCCCGCTAGAGCAGGGACCCTGTCTAACTCACTGCTGCATAGGGCCTGGCACAGAGTAGGCCCTCAATAAATATTTGTTGAATGAATGAGATGGGATTCAAACCCAGATCTGGCTGGGAGGCTTGTGCTTCCCGTCACGCAGAGTTGTGAACTACACGGGTCACAACTCAAAAGTTGTGCACCAAGCCTGCTAAGCCACCTGGCAGAGCGGGCAGGGACCCCACAGCGTTGTGACACCTTTGAAAACCCTAGTGGAATCTTTGATCACCCACTGTGATCTTTGCAAGGCTCACAGAATTTTATTTCATGCTTATTTGCTTGTCCCATTTGGGGATCCTGAAACTGGTCAGGAACGAGTTAACAAATGCCCTGGAAGTTCCCTCATGAGATGAGATGCAGCCTCAACCTAGACTCTGCTCCCTAACTGCCATTATCTGAGGGGGGGGGCGGCAAAGAGTGGGGACATTATGGCTGCACTGGGTAGCAGGTAGCAAAGACGGGCCACTTTGGACAGCCACCTGCCACCTAGCTCGGTCATGGCCTCCTCCTCCCCCAAGCTCAATCCAGTCCTTTTTCCACTTAGAGGCAGCCACAGGAGCTTTAAAAAGGCCAACTAGAGCTTGTTGTTGTCCTGCTTGGACCCTCCAGCAGCCCCCTGCCAGGCCCTGCAGCCCTCAGGCCCTACTGACCTCTTCGACTTTATCCCCCAGCGCTCCTGCCCTCTCTGCTGGGCACGGCTGTGGTGCCAGGCATCCTGCTGCCTGGCCCCCTTTCCTGACAGCCCCCCATCTGCACTAGCTCCCTCAATCCTGTCATCCTGATTCCTTTTCTCATAAGTTTCCTCTAGTTCTGTGAGCTTTTACTTGCTTGCTTCCTATCTGTCCCCTTGCCTCCAAGACCTTGTCTATCTTATGTAGCATCAAATGATGAGAATCTAGAAATGAATCCAACTCCTGGGCCTAGTCAGGTTCCAAAATGTATCTGGGAAGAGAAAAAAAAGCCCAACCAAACCAATGCCTAATCTAGAGCCTGACATAAATAGCTCTCAGAAAATGTGTTCCCTTCCTTTACTCCCCTCTCATCAGATAATCTTTCTTGAAAGATGTGGCCTTTGAGGAATGCTTTGGGACCATCAAGGGATTGAATGGGAGGATTCTTAGACCGGTCTTGTAGTCCCATCTGCCCTGCAGTACCCGCCCCCCCCCCATTTTACATGAAGAAGCTGAGGTCCAGAGAAGATGCAGGACCCACTCGGCCATTTGGATTATACTCCAAGTCTGATTCCCAGTTCAGTGCTCTTGCCCCACCTGACCCCCTTGTCTGTCCAGTTGAGAAAGCCTCAAAGTGGGTCTCCCTGTTGCCAGATCTTCACAGAGGCCAGGTTTTCCCCAAGCCCCCATCAGATCCTGCCCACCCCTGCTGAAACAGGGCAGCTTCCCATCACACTTAGAATAAAATCCAAATGTCTCCCCATGGCCGGTGTGTGGTCTGCGCCCTGCTGGTCTCACTCCTGTTCCTACCCCAGCTCCCCTTAGCTGCTGGCCTCTCTGTCCACGCCTCAGCCAGCCCAGCTAGAGGCCAGGGCAGTGCCTTTGTGCTGCTGTTACCTCTCTTGTAGACTTTCACAGCCTTTGTCCCTTTGTGCCAATCAAATTAATGTCCTCAGGGAAGCCCTCCCCAAACACCCCGTCTGAAGTAGGGTTACCCCCCCACTCTTGCATCCTTCACAAATCACTTTTCCATGTTTTCCTTCATAGCACTTATCATTACTTGAGAATTTTTGAATTGATCGACCTAGTTTCCCTGCCCCACCCTAAGGTCAGCCGGTCTAGCGTGTCTTCAAATCCTCTGTACCTGGCACACACGAGATGCTCAATAAACATTTGTTTGAATAAGTGAAATAAAAAGGGCCCTCCTGGGGTACAGAGATTTGGCCCGGTCAAATCTCTTGGGGCAGAAAAATGCCCCAAGTGTTAAACTAGGTGTCTGGAGAGCCTGGAGGTGGCGTTGAAGGCTAAGACGGCCTCTTCCCGCCCAACCCCAGCCATCTTGACTGGCAGGATTGAGAGAGGAGTTGGTTCCCGGAGCGAGCATCTGCAAAGGCCGCTGGCAGTGGTGTGTGCGGTGCATCCCGGCTCCCCGCGCCCGGGCCGGGGCGTGGGGGCGGGACGGGCACGCCAGCCGGGGCCCGAGGGACGGCTTGAGGTCTGAGGCGTGGGAAGGACCCCAACGCCAGGGTTAAAAACCACCCGTGGGGATGTGGCGACGACCGAGGCCACGGTCCACGGTGGGGATCTCTGGGGGCAGAACGAAGAGGGTTCCCGGGACGCGCTGGAAAGCTGCTCAGGGCTGGCTCCCGCGCACCCGGCCCTACTCTACAGGGGAAGGAGCGGCGAGTGCCCGGCCCTTTGCCGTGTTGAGCGGCCTCAGTCAGGGCCTCTCCAGAGCGGGAGTTGCCTGGCAACTCCCCCCACCAGCCCCTCCGTTACACGGGGGGTCCCGGGCACTCGGGGCGCGCCTCCGTTCCCAGCCTCTCTGCCCACGCGCTGCTGCGGGGCCCTCCGTTTGCTGGCGGCCGCCCTTCCTCCCCTCCCCGGTCCGCCCCGCCGCCCTCGCCGCCCTCGCCGCCCTCGCCGTCCCCGCCGCCACCACCGCCGCCAGAGATCAGACCCGCGCGGCGGCAGCGGCGAAGATGCAGCCCCCGCGCTGTGCTCTGGGCTGCCGTTAGGCGTTGGGCACGCGCCCCGCCTCTGACGTCACCGCCGCGGCGGTCCGGCCCGCCCTCGTCTCCATGGAGACCAGCACGCTTCCCGGCGCCCTCCTGCAGAGAGCCGTCGCGCGGCTGCTCCCGTCTGCGCCTCGCGCTGCTGTGGACGCCGTGAGCCAGGGTCTCCCAGACCCTTATTAACATGCAGACTCGCAGACGGCCTTCTCTGAAGAGTCAGGCAGTAGGCTCAGGGAGGGTCATGGGAATCTCTCCTTTATCAGGGTGATTCTTTTGCTCGGTGAGGATCGTCTGCCTTGGGAATGGAATTAACCGAAGCCTAGGGAGTTTAGACCCTTGGGTATTGTTACTAGCAATCCAGGGCCTGCATTAGAACTTCGCTGCAGCGCGTTGCTGATGTTTCCCTGGGGTGCAGCCGAAGCCAGACTCCAGGGGTTTGCAGCCCTGCTGCGCACAGATCACCCAGATAACTTGCCCCGCCCCTCCCCCATGGGGCTGCAGTGGAGGTTCTGAGAGGGTGTTGTGTAAAGGGCCTATCTCCTCTCTGCGCCCCCAGGAAAGCCCCGGCAAAGACACTGCTTTGGGGACTGCCAATGCGCAACGAATCTTAGCTAGGCTATCACAGAAGCTCTGCAAAGCTGACACTGTCTTTGATCTTGAACTGGGAGGCTGGAAGAATATTCAAGCACCCACTGGTCTCTCCCACTTCAGGTTAGGCCACATCTAAACCTGCCCAGACAAACGGCTGGTCTGGGAACACCCCCAGAATCGATTTTTAGCTGTCTAGAGTCCCAGCAGAGGAACCCATGGGTTAAAAATATACATACTGGGTGGGGCAGGCTGACCTGAAAGCTGACTGCTAGGGTGACCTGGTGAAATGAAAGCTGGTGTACACCTGACTTAATGCAGTGCCAGCTAGCAAAGCTGGCCTCCAGAATGACCTTTTAGCTGATTCCCACTGACCACAGGCTGAAGGCACCATTCCTGATGCTGTCTTCAAGGCCTGTGCAACAAGCACCTGCTGGTGTCTTCACCTTTAGAATCCGTGCGGGCAGCCCCAGTGGTTATAATGAGCGCTGGGGACCAGTGCTTCCCAGACTTGCCTGATCATAAAACCACCGGAGACATAATCACACGTAAAAAACCACACTCCGCGGGTCTCAGTACCTGGCTCACACCCAGCTGTGAGATGCCCAGACTAAGCTCAAAAAAGCTGCAACTAATTCACAAAAGGGCCCAAGCCCCTTTCTGGCTGGCTTATGTGCTACTTATAACAACTTGCCTTTGTCAGTAACCCAGCATCCTATTTGGGCACACCAGTGATCAGGGACCACATTGTTCTGGGGAGTCTGTGCCTCCTTCCTACCCAGGCGAGGCTTCCTGAAAGGCTGGGATAGTCACAATTTCCTCCGTGACCATATTCATGTGCATACAATAAGGGCATGTGAAGAGCAGCTCTGTGGGCTTCAGGCCTTGATTAAGAAAGGAAAAGGGGTTTTTCTTTTCCTACATAGAAATGCACAAAGCAGGAATAGAAATAAACCTCCGTGCCCACTAATACCAGTCTCTTGCCAACCTGTCATCTTACAGGGCCAGCGATGCTGAACTACAGTGACTCCCGGCTCCTTTCCTAGTTCAGAGGCTTTTGGCTCAAGGTTCCACCCAGAAGTATGGTTCTCAACTACACACTCAGATCACCTGGTACCCTTTAAAAAAATACCAGTGCTTTCTCTCAGACCAATTGAATCCGAAGTGCTGAAGGTAGGGCCCTGGCATGACGATGTTTTAAAGTTCTAGCTCTTGGGACAAGTCTAAGCATCACCAAGGGAGAGGATGACTATTTGGGGACATGTGTAAATATCGTCTTGGCAGCTCAAGGTCTGGAGTCCAACGGAAGGAGATGAACTCCAGGGGCAGCCAGTGGTCGAAGGAGCAGGTTTCTGGGCAGCCCAGCTTCTGGAATGGCTGTGGGAGCTGCTCCCAAGAGGAGAGAGCAATCTGAAGCTGGGATAAAAGGGACACGTGGGGTGGGGGGGGATCTCACTTCCCTGGAACACTTCACAGGGGAGAGAAGAGTGTCCCAAAGGCCTTCTCTCTCTCTCTCTTTTTCTTTAGGTTTTTTTATTTTTATTTTCATTTGACAGAGACACAGCGAGACAGGGAACACAAGCAGGGGGAGTGGGAGAGGGAGAAGCAGGCTCCCCACGGAGCAGGGAGCCCCATGTGGGGCTCGATCATGACCTGAGCTTAAGGCAGACGCTTAATGACTGAGCCAGCCAGGCGCCCCCAAAGGGCTTCTCTTTTCCCTTCTTCTTATACCTCCTTCCAGGAGCAAACCTGGCAGGTGTGGCTCACAGGCTCTCTTAAAGCATCATGGCCAAAGAAATCATCCCTCCTCACTCCTCCCCAACACGGCAAAATGCTCACCCTCTCTTCATACAAGGGAGTTGCAAGCAGAAGGCTACAAGAGCTAACTCAGAAGCTGTCAACCGGGTCTGAGAGCTGGGTTTGCATCCCTTTGTCTTGCATGCCCTGTGACTTCCCAGCGCTCACAGCCAGCCTCTGTTGCAGCTGGGAGGGAGGGCTGATACCAAAGAGGTGGCCTTTGTGGGGAGACGTGGGGTTTCTGTGAGGCTAAGCCCTATTTTCAGGTTTGTGGACTTTAGGTACTAATTGCCTTTGACCTTTTCACATTAACCGGTGTCCTTTTTTAAATAAAATACACATAACATAAAATTTACCATTTTAATCATTCTTAGTGTACAGTTCAGTTCATCAAGTATATTCACAATATTGTGTAACCATCATCACTATTTCCAGAGTGTTTCCATCGCCCTAAATAGAAACTGTACCAACTGTACCAACCAACCAAATATTAACTCTCTATTCCCTGCTCCCAACTTTTCTTTCTTTCTTTCCTCTTTCCTTCCTCCCTCCCTCCCTCCTCCTTCCCTCCCCTCTCCCCCCTTCCTCCCATCTCCTCCTTTCCTTCCTCCCTCCCTCTTCCTTCCTTCCTTCCTCCCTTCCCTTCCTTCCTTCTTTCCTTTCTTTTCTTTCTCTTGACAGCTTGAGCGTGCAAGTGGGGATGGGGATTGGGGGAAGGGGGAAAGCTCCACACCCAGTGTGGAGCCTGATGTGGGGCTCTCTCTCATGACCCCGTGATTGCGACTCCAGCTGAAATCAAGGGTCAGATACTTAACAGACTGGGCCACCCAGGTGCCCGAGGAGCCCTTGCTTTTAAATGATCTTGACTAATAGGAATGTTTCTCAAAGAGACCATTGTAATTCTAGGTTGCTAGATTTCATCATGTTTGGAAATATCCATAGATTCTGTCACACTTACCTATTTAAATTTAAAAGATTCCATTTCTTTTAGCTAAGCCTTTTGGGGTCCTTAGAGCCTGAGGGATGTGTCATGGAGTTGGGCATTGTGTGGGGTTTTATAGTGTACCTTGTTGTGCAGAAATTTTCTTGAGGTTGGCAGGAGACCCAGTGTCCATCTGTTCTGTTCCATGACCAATAACATATCCTAACATGGGAAGCCTTGGGTTAGGTGCTGAGCTTTTTAACGACTTCTATTTTTATTTTTATTTTTATTTTTTAAGATTTAATTTATGTATTTGACAGAGAGATCACAAGGAGGCAGAGAGGCAGGCAGAGAGAGAGGCGGAAGCAGGCTCCCCACTGAGCAGAGAGCCCGATGTGGGGCTCGATCCCAGGACCCCGAGACCATGACCTGAGCTGAAGGCAGAGGCTTTAACCCACTGAGCCACCCAGGTGCCCCTCTAACAACTTTTAAATGTTCAACCTCTGCCCACCTATTTTGTGGCTGCTTCTGAGGTTCCCCTTAGCCATAGTCTTTATCTGCAAAAAAAAAAAAAAAAAAAGACAAACATGCAAGTTAGTATTTCAACAGTAACCAAGGGATGTCATGGCTTCCTGGCCAAGAGAAGGCCCTTGTGTATATCACCACCAGCTTCCACCATGGAAACTCACACTGGAGAAAGGAATCAGCAGACTGAATTCAGTCTGAATCAGCAGACCTCAACAGATGGGGACTTCAGACTGCGGGCTCCACCTGAATGAAGAACTATACACTGTCACTAACCGTTCCCATGTGGATCTTGGGAAAGAATCTCGGGCTGGGGTTTTCTACTCATTAAACAAGAATTGTGGTCTGAAATAAACACGAGGATGTTGGGCTCTGGGCAGAACTGTATGACAGCCCAAGCTCACCTGCCCTGAACTCCCCCGCCCCCAACTTCTATTCTACTTTCAGCTTCTTTTATTTAGCATAATGTTTTCAAGTTTCAAGGTGCACCCATGTCATAGCGTGATTCAGAACTTTATTCCTTTTTATGGCTGAATAGTAGTCCATTATATATTCCACAGAATATTACTCAGCCATGAAAAAGAGTAAAAGTATCTCATTTTGTTTATCCATTCATCCGCTGAGGGCACTTGGATTGTTACCAGCCTTTGGCTCTTGTGAATAATGCTGCTGGGAGTATGATGTAGGAGTGTCTCTCTCCGAGTCCCAGCTTTCAATTATTTGGGGTCTGTATCTAGTAGTGGAATTGCTGGGTCATATGGTAATTCTCTGTTTATCTTTCCACCACGTTAAGTCTTTGAACAATGGCTAAGTATTTTCCACAGTAGCTGCACCATTTTACATTCCTTCCAGCATGCATGAGCATTCCAGCTTCTTCACATCACTGTTGGCCCTTATTTTTTATTTTGTGTAAAAGCTATACTTGTGGATGTGTGGTGCTTTGGATTTGCATTCCCCAAGTGACTAATGACATTGAACTTCTTTCTCATGTGCTTATTGGCCATCTGTTTATCTTTGGAGAAATGTCATTCAGACATTTTTGAATTGCATTGTTTTGTTATTGAGACATCCAGCATCCTAAGATTTTGATAAAGACCACATTGAATCTGTATGGTTTTGGGTAAAGTACTGTCACATTAATAGTAAGGCTTCCAATCCATGAAGATGGGATGTCTTCCCATTTATTTAGGCCTTTAATTTCTATCAGCAATGTTCTATACTTTTCAGCGTATAAGTCTTTCACCTACCTGGTTAAGTTTATTTTTAATATTTCTTACTGGGGCACCTGGGTGGCTCAGTCAGTTAAGCCACTGCCTTCCGCTCAGGTCATGATCCCAGGGTCCTGGGATCAAGTCCTGCACCGGGCTCCTTGCCCCGCAGGGTGCCTGCTTCTCTCTCCATCTCTGCCTGCTGCTCTGCCTGCTTCTGCGCTCGGGCACTCTCTCTTGCTCTCTGACAAATAAATAAATAAAATCTTTAATATTTCTTACTGATACTATTGCAAATGGAATTATTTTCTTAAATTCGCTTTTTGAATTGTTCATTATTAGTGTATAGAAATGCAACTGGGGATGCCTGGGTGGCTCAGTTGGTAAGCATCTGCCTTTGGCTCAGGTCGAGATCTCAGGGTCCTGGGATCGAGCCAGGGAATCAGGCTCCTTACTTGTGGGAAGCCTGCTTCTCCCTCTGCCTGCTGCTATGCCTACTTGTGTCTTTGCTCAGTATCTCTGTCAAATAAATGAAATCTTAAAGAAAAAAAAAAAAAGAAATGCAACTAATTTTTGTGTATTGATTTTGTTTTGCAGTGTCATTAAGTCTGTTACTTCTAACACTGTATATATTTCAAGGTTTTCTATGTGTAAGATTGTGTCACCTGTCAGAGATACTACATTTCTTCCTTTCCAATTTGGAAGTCTTTTACTTCTGGGGCGCCTGGGTGGCTCAGTTGTTCAGCATCTGCCTCTGGCTCAGGTCATGATCCTAGGGTCCTGGGTCTGAGCCCCACTTCGGGCTCCATGCTCAGCCGGGAGCCTGCTTCTCCCTTTCCCATATCCCCCTGCTTGTGATCACTCTGTGTGTCAAATAAATAGTAAAATCCTTTTTTTGAGGAAGTCTTTTACTTCTTTTTTTTGCCTAATTATTCTACATAGAACCTCCAGTACTATGTTGAATAAAGTGAGCATCCTTGTTTTGTTCCTAATTTTAGAGAAAAAGCTTTAAGGCTTTCACCACTGAGTATGATGTTTGCTGTTGGGTTTTCGCATATGGCCCTTGTCATGTAAAAAAAAGTTTCCATCAATGCTAGTTTATTCAGTGTTCTTATCATGAAATGGTGTGGTGTTGAACTTTTTTTTGAGCCATGATTGACATGTTTTATCAGTTTCAGGTGTACAACATAATGGTTTGGTATTTGTATATACTGCAAAATGATCACAGTAAATCTAGTTAACATCCATTGACACAATTATAAATTTTTTTCTTGTGATGTGTGTGGGGGGGGAAGGGCAGAGGAAGAGGGACAAGCAGACTCCCTGCTGAGCAGGGAGCCCCATGTTGGGCTCGATCCCAGGACCCTGGGATCATGACCTGAGTCGAAGGCAGACGTTCAACCAACTGAGCCACCCAGGTGCCCTGTGATGAAAACTTTTAAGATTTACTCTTTTGCAACCTTCAAATGTGTAATAGTGTATTAGCTACAGTCACCACGCTGTCCATCAGTTACATCACAGGCTTCTAACTGGAAGACTGTACCTTTTGACCACCTTCACTCATTTCACCCACTGCCTGCCTCTGCCAACCACCAATCTGTTTTAGGAATTTGGTTTTTTTTTTTTTAGATGCCACACGTAAGTGAGATCATATGATATTGTCTTCTTCTGACTTATACTTAGCACAATGCCTTCAACGTCTACCTACGCTGTCATGTATGGCAAAATTTCCCTTTCTGCAGCTGTGTACACACACACACACACACGGACCACATCCTATCCATTTATCCATCGATGGACACTTAGGTTGCTTCCATGTCTGGACGATCATAAATGCTGCTGCACAATGTCCACAATAGCCAAACTGTGGAAAGAGCCTAGATGTCCATCAACAGATGAATGGATAAAGAAGATGTGGTATATATACACAATGGAATACTATGCAGCCATCAAAAGACACGAAATCTTGCCATTTGCAACGACGTGGATGGAACTAGAGGGTATCATGCTTAGCGAAATAAGTCAATCGGAGAAAGACAACTATCATATGATCTCTTTGATATGAGGAAGTGGAGATGCAAGGCGGGGGGGGTTGGGGGGAGGTAGGAAAAGAAAAAATGAAAAGATGGGATTGGGAGGGAGACAAACCATAAAAGACTCAATCTCAAGAAACAGACTGAGGGTTGTGGGGGGGAGGGGGGACGGGAGAGGGTGGTGGGGAAATGGACATTGGGGAGGGTATGGGCTATGATGAGTGCTGTGAAATGTGTAAACCTGACGATTCACAGACCTGTACCCCTGGGGATAAAAATACATTATATGTTTATTAAAATAAAAAAATTAAAAAAAAAATGCTGCTGCAGTGAACATCGGGGCGCATGTCTTTTGACGTCGTATTTTCATTTCCTTTGGATAAATACCCAGAAGTGGGACTGCTAGATCGTGTGGCAATTCTGTTTTTAATTTTTTGAGGAACCTCCACACTGTTCTCCCTAGTGGCTACCCAGGGTTCCTTTTTCTCCACATCCTCACCAACACTTGTTATTTCTCAGCTTTTTGGTTTTAGCCATTCTGACTGGTGGTATCTCACTGTGGTTTTGATTTGCATTTCCCTGATGATGAGTGATGGTGAGCACCTTTTCACATAGCTATTAGCCATCTATCTTTGGAAAAAGTCTATTCAGCTCCTCTGCCCATTTTAAAAATTTTTTTGCTATTGAGTTATATACGAGTTCTCTCTCTCTCTATATATATATATAGGATATTAATCCATTGTCAGATGTATAATGTATAAATATTTCCTCCATTATTTCTTCAATTCTTGAATATTTCTCAAATGCTTTTTCCACATCAATTGATTCAAATGTGATCAAGTGATCAAATTCTAGGATTTCATCAGAGAGAAAGAACACAAGCAGGGGGAGCAGCAGGCAGAACAGGCAGAGAGAGAAGCAGGCCCCCAACGAGTGGGAAGCTTGAGGCAGGACTTGATCCCAGGACCTCGGGATCCCGATCTAAGGCGAAACGAAGAGCTGGGCACTCAGCAGTCAGCTGAGCCACCCAGGCACCCCTTAGCCATCAGCTCTTACTGTAAGTGGTTATCTCAGCATCAGGATGGTTATCAGTTTTAGACGGATGGTTGTGATCAGAGGTCAAGGTCCATTTCCATGTCAGATTTAAGGTTAGGACCAGAGAATATGTTCGTGGAAAAGGAGTTTGGTTTGTAGAAGTGAGGGTCACTCATGTCCATAAACCAGAGATCTAGGCCATGAGGTACTAGCCATGGTGGAATTGTAATTGTGAGCTTCTGTTTTTGTTTAAAGATTTATTTATTTGAGAGCAACAACGAGCGAGGGAGCTAGAGAGAGGGAGGGAGAGAGAGAGAGGAAGGGACCCAGGAAGAGAATATCCAAGCTGACTTCTCCCGAGTGCACAGCCTGATGTAGGGCTTGATCTCACAAACCATGAGATCATGATGTGAGCTGAAATCAAGTAGGGCGCTTTACCGACTGAGCCACCCAGGCACCCCAGTTGGGAGCTTCTAAAAATGCTACTGGTAACACAAAAATGGGAGCCAAGAGCAGGCACAAGGAAAGGAACCCACTGAGGAACCAGAGAAGTAGAAATGTAGAAAAGTGGAGCGAAGTAGAATCCAAGAGCTTACTCATGGGGGCATTTCTAGAAGCAATACCTACACCACACCTCTGACTGAAGCACTGCTATTCTAGAAATTTGGTTCTAGGTGGCATACATTCAGTCCCAGCTATAACACTGGGATGTAGGGCGCCCTACTGCCGCCACCTCCTCTTTTGTGAGAAATCAGAAATCCAGAACTATGGTATCTAAGTGTCAGCAACTATAAAATAGAAGAGCACGAAGGCTAGGTTAGCGCTCATATGCAGTTCATAGTTGGTCCTCTATAGGGACAGTGTTTTCTCCATTCAGAGTCCCCACATCCCATCACTGTGATCAAAAAACCAAAACCAAAAACTAGGGACAGGTACTGTAGGGTTGGACATGACACGGCCTTTCTGCCTCAAAGGCACCCCATGTGCCCAGTTACGGAGGGCTCTTTGGCTTGATAAAGCACTGGGCCGGGATTAGCTAACATGGTCTCTACTGAGCCAAGGGTCCAGAAGAAGGAAAAAAGACAGGGCAAAGGCAGATGATCTTTGTTCTTGTTACATTTTATTGGCATCACGTTCATCTCTTTACAGAAGAACTTGGCCCACACCCTAGAATGCAGACCTTTGGAAAAAGGGGAAGTGCTCCGTTAAGCAAGCTACAATGCAGGGGCAGATCCTAGGGAGGGGGCAGAACTGCCAGGGTTCCATACCAAAGAAACAGGTTAATGAATAGTGGGCAATACTGGGAGTTGGTGGGGAAAAGGAGAAAAAGGTTTGCTAACCTAAGGATACCACAACCCTGAAAGGAGTGCCTTCTAGAACAAAGGTAAAATCACTAGGACAGATCTGTTAGGATTTTCCTTTTCCTCTTATCAGTAGGATGCTGACCTAATAGGGGAGTTTCCAAGTATGGAGCAGTGGGGGGGCGTAGGGGGAGGAAAAATGAGAATTTTAATTTCTGAAACAACGGCCATTTATCCATTGCACACACCACTGTATTATGTAAATCAACCTTTTGGAAAATTTAGACACAGAAGGGAACTAGACAGTTTTCCCCCTGGAGAGATGAAAAGCTTTTTGGCTCTTAAGTCTTTGATAAAAGGCGTACATAATTCTTGTGTCTACTGTACAGAATACTGCCTCTAGCTGGATTTCTGAATTCTGAGTAGCTAACACTCTGCAATCCAGACAGGGTTCAACCCTCCATCCTACACGCCTGCATTACAGGACTTAAACACATAATCCAAGAATTTCTTACACTAATTTATACATTTTTAATTGGTTGCATATATTAACATGTACTATAAGATTCTTTTCTAAGAAGCATTACATAATAAATGGATACTGTAAAAAGATCTGATTAGTTAAAAGTAACAAGCATTAACAGATACATACAAAACTCAGTCTGATCAGACTGGGTGTGAGCCTGTAATGAAGCATGGGGCACCAGCCTTCCCAAGTGGTAGCCTTCACTGGAGGGGGGGGTTGGGGTGGGGGGTAAAAAGACCACAAGACCGTTAAAAAAATCAGATAACTAATTAGACACAGATTAATTGTAAACAGTTCTCTCTCCCCAGTGGACGAAAAGAATAAGCTTCCGATGCCGACTCCACACCAGAACGATTTCTACGGCTTGCCTGTTCCGCTGCCATACGAGCTGATGTGGTGGGTGGGCAGACCCCGATGGAGTCATCACAGGCCTGGGCTGGAGTCTGTCTGCTTGTGTCAGGGCTCTGTGTGTGTGTGTGTGTGTGTGTGTGTTTGTGTGTAAGGGTGTGTTTAATGGGGTTTCTTTTGGCAGCTGGATTCGAGAGATGACTTTATGTTTTGTTTGGAAGAGGAGAGGGGGCTTGTGTTGGAAGGCCTAAGTGTGTTCTTTGTTTGTGAAGGACTTTGCGCTCTGCTCTCACTGCCCCTTCAGCAACTGCAGCTCTCCGCCGAGGCCTTGGCCCGGTCGTTCTTGTCCAGTTTGATGGGCTCGGGGAATTCATTGTACAGCTCCACCTCTGTTTCCTGCGCAGGGAGAGAGAGGGAGAGAGGTCTGTTATTCCGAGTACGGGGAAGCTCCGAGCGCCGCGGCAGCCTCAGTGGTGCTCTCCCACGGCTCTCAGAGGGCAGGGGGCTGGGGGACAGATGTAGCGGTGGAGAGAGGGCTCTGGCAGAAGGTGCTCAACTCTCCAGGGCTGAGCAAGGGCAAGGCAGGCTTTGTGATAACCTGCGACAACGTGAAGAGAGAAACCGAGCGGGAAGAGCAGCGATCGGCGCTGAGCCGTCAGGACACAGCTGACTCAGGCTCTCCACCGTCACAATGGAAATCTGTGGCTTGGGGACCACAGCCAGCTCACAGACGCCTTCTGAGCGCTCCGTAGCGTACCACTGCCAACACTCCGAAGTCAGACTTCAACACGGGCTGGATTGTGGCAGCTCTCAGCACTTCCACAAGGCAAGTGTGGGCTGGAACATGAATGCCACCTGCCCTCTCAGTCCCAAAACATTCCTCTAGTCCCCTGTTTGCCATTCATTTTTCTGGACTAACGGTCCATTTTTTTTTTCTTCTTCTCTTTATTTATTTGACAGAGAGAGACAGTGAGCAAGAGGGAACACAAGTGGGGGGAGAGGGAGAAGCAGGCTTCCCACTGAGCAGAGAGCCCGCTGTGGGGGTCGATCCCAGGACCCTGAGATCATGACGTGAGCTGAAGGCAGACGATTAATGACTGAGCCACCCAGGCACCCCTCCATTTTCTTCTTCTTCCAAAGGCTTAGGAGAATTTTGCCTCTAAATGCTGCATACTCAGAAACCAGCTATGGATGAATTGTATCAGCAACCATGAGAGGTCACAGGAGATGGACCGTGGTCAGTTTAGTGTGACTTTTTGCTGAAATAACATGGGTCCAGTGCACAGCAGCTGTCTACTTCCTGGTATAAGAAAACAGTTTGTCACTTAAACACTGAGAACCTAAGTGACAGGAACTGTTCTATAAAGTAAAACCTCCAAGGAATACACATGGGAAGAAGGTCTACTGAGACAGACCACGGAGTGTACAATTCAGTGGTTTTTAGTGCATTCACAAAGTTGAGCAACCATCACCACTAATTTCACAGATTTTCTTCACCCCACGGAAACCCTGCCCCTATTAGCAGTCACTCCCCAGACCCTCTCAAGCCTTGGCAACCACTGACATCTTCTGTCTTAATAGACTGGCCTATCTTGGCTATTTCATTTGATGGACACTTGTTTGCTTCTGCCTTTTGGCTATTATGAGTACTGCTATTACGAATACTCATGTACGTGACTTTGTGTGGGCAGGTTTTTGTTTCTCCTGGGTATGCACCTAGGAGTGGAACTGCTGGGTCATAAGGTGACACGTCTAACTTCTTGAACTGTCAGACTGCTTTCCAAAGTGGGTGCATCATTTCACATTCCCACCAGCACCTAGGAGTATATTTAATATGAAAGGCAAAGGATGTGAAAAATGATACAGTTTTATTGAAGGACAGCACACAAGACCTAAAATAACAGCTGTTATGGACTGAATGTTTGTGTCTCTCCAAAATTTCTATGTTGAAATTCTAATCCCCAGGGTGCTAATATTAGGATTAAGAAAGTAATGAAGGTGAAATGAGGTCATTAAGGGTGGGGTCCTGATTTGACAGGATGAGTGTGTCCTTCTAAGAAGAGACACGGGGAGTGTGTGCGTGTGTGTGTTTCCCCACTTGCTCGCGCTTGCTCTCGCTCTCTGTCAGCACAGAGGAAAAGCCACGCACCAGAGGACACAAGGAAAAAGATGGCAGTCTGCAAAAACTGGTGAGAGCGCCCTTAGCAGAAAGTGAATTTGCTGGCACCTTGATTTTAAGCTTCTGGCCTCCAGAACTGAGGGCAGATAAAGCCTGCTGTTCTGCTACCCAGTCTGCAATACTTTGCAACAGTACCCAGAGCACACTAGTTAAGACAGCTCTAATGCGGAATCACAAACAGAATCTCAATAAGGTTTTGTATTTGGGAAGGGTTAGGAAAGAAGGTGGAACTGCAATAAAATTCTCAGTCTAAACGGAAAATGCACCAAAATAGCCAAGGAAAAAAAAAACCCACAAAAATGTTTTTTTGTCAGTCACTAGTCACCTGTCAGTGGAGGGAGACTTGCCTAGCAGAGGGGATACTACACCGTAAAGGCAGTCAAATCACAACGGTCCAGGCAAGGAACATGCACGCTGCCGAACAAACTGGGCAGACCAGAAAAAGATCCCAATATACACAAGCATTTAAGTGGTTTATCTAACAATCTGCTACTAATATTTGAAACGACTGACTATCCCTCTAAAAGAAAAACGTGAGTCCCTATTTCCTGCCATAAGCCAAAGTAAGTTCAATTGAATTAGATAATAAATAATCCAGACGCAGGAAATCCAGACATTTAAAATGACATATCTACCAAAAATTACTTTTTTCTATGCCCCAGGGAGACAACAGAGTTGGAAAAGTCACTTGCAATACCGGTCAAATTAATTCCCGCTCACAGGAGCGATGGGCACCCGGGCCAGTGCCAGGAGCTGGCGGCGTGCAGCAGGGGCCCAGTGACAGGCAGCGCGGCAGCAGAGTTCCAGATGGCGCCGGCCACTTGCTGCTGAGCAGGGAAGAGAAAGGACTGAAGTACTACCGTCCTCGAGGAAAGCAATCTGGCACCATCTTTTGAAAGCACATATACCTTCAACCTAACAATCTTACTCCTGAGAGGCTAGTGTGTAGGAACAAAAAAGCATTCTAGTAAGGGTACCGGGACAGCAATATTCAGAGAGAAAAATTGACGGTGATGCCAGTCAACGGGGAGTTGGTGGAAACAACTCCTCAGACCTGTTTTGATTTGCAAGCAAGTGTAGAAACATGAGGAGAAGCATATTCGGTTCCCGACCTAGGTGTGAAGGTGGGTTAAAGGAAGGGGGAGAGCAGGTGGCAAACACCTCAGGCCCGCATCCTGTTAGCATCAAGGGCACTGAGCGGGGGCTCCGAGCATTTTGGGTGCATCGATCCCTTTCATCACAGAACACTCAGTCCAGCCCTTGGAACAACCAAGTTAGTTCCCTGCCCAGAGATCCAGCTGCCCTGGCCTGCTGAGAACCGGTGCTTTCTATAAACCCAGTTTCCTGAAGCTCGCAGAACCCGCCTTGCCCTTTACAGCCACCACGTGCCTCATCAAGACGCTCTCCGCATCTTCTGGCGCGCGCCTCGCCTCTGACACTCACCCACTCCCGAGTCTGACATCACAGAGCACTGACGGTGCCTCATGATCTGTCTTAACTCACCGGCCCCGAAGAACTGAATCAACAGCATTTCACTCCCTCATGCCAACAAGAACAGGTGAGTAAACAACGTAAATGAGAAAGAAAACCTCACTCAAGGAATACAAGTCCTAGAACTTCTGGTGGTCAAACACAAGCACTCAGGAGAACGCCAGGAGTGAGCCCATCTCATTCTGTCCTCACAACCACCCTGCGGCAAGTAGCATCTGACAGAAGAGGCTATGCAAGCTCAGAGATGAGGAAAATAAAACAAAAACCGAACTGGATCTGATGATGGCTTTGGCCCCTCCTTCGGTGGAGGGAGCCGTCTGGCCGACGGTTCCTGGGGTCTCATCCGACAGCATGCAAGGGGAACAAGAACGTCCCCAAATAAGGGCGGCCTCAGCGCCTCTTCGCTGCCCTCGCACTGTACAGGTTAGTCACAAGCAAGTGGAATTTCTGGAAGCTTTAGTGGAATGCCTCATGACCTTCCCAGATAAACACATGGGGCTTTTCCGGCTACACATAAGAAAGAGCTAAGAAAGATTAAGGACAAGAAAGCCAGGCAGGGGCTAGGCTGATGGTCAGTCACCAGAGGGAGCCAGACAGCTGCGAGAGACCCACCTGTTTAAGTGCATTCCGTGCAATTGTCTGGAACGCCTGCTCCACATTGATGGCCTCCTTGGCACTGGTCTCGAAGTAGGGAATGTTGTTTTTGCTGTAGCACCAGGCCTGTGCCCGCTTTGTGGCCACCTGGAAGAGGAAACAGGGTGTACGTGTGCTCCTGACAGAAGCCGCTAGCACAGGTGAAAGGAGCAGACTGGATGAGGGTGGCAGGGGTTTGAGGAAGGGGGCGGCAGACCTGTCCAAGGTCACACTGCAGGCTTTGTGTAGCACAGCTAGGCCTCACACCTAAGCCCATTCTATAATCCATAGTTTCTGACCCTTAGCTGCACTTCTAGGCAGATGATGAAAGGAGCTAGCTGGCCTGGAAGTACAGAACTGTTCCTCTTGGGGCCTCAGAGGTCCCAGCCCAGGAAATGCCTGGCAGCTTGGTCTTAAGGTTTGCAGTCCCTTGCCCATTACTGCTAGGGTTCCATCCACCTGTGCCACAGAATTCGCAGCTCTCACTGACACCCCTGCCTCTCCTACCCGAGTTCCTTCCCCACCCCAGCCCACTTTCAGGAACGAGGGGATTGTCACCTAGGAATGGGAGAAAAAGAGATCAATGGCCAGAAATAAACCGAGCTATAATTAAAAGTCCATGCTCCCAATCCCAAGAGAAATGCTATTTCAAAGTAAACCAGAGCAATTTTACTCAAAGCCCAAAGTAATCCTCAAAGCAATCTTCTACACACACGGAGATCCAGGCAGGCCCCTGAAGTGCAGGAGCACTTGAGAAGGACAAAATCTAATTCCCTCCTTTCGAGTGCAGAAGGAGAACGCAGGCTCACAGGGCAGAGACAATGGCCCAAAGTCACAGCCGGCCTGAGACTGCACGGGCACTTAAACCGAGTCTCCTGGGTCCTGGTCCTCAAAAGGCAGCTGACCGGAAGACAGTTCACGTTCCCACAGGTACTTTTCTGGAGCCATCTGGGCTTTGCACAGAGCCCACCAAACCACACGTCACCTTAGAAGCCAGTGCCTTTCACAGGAGAAGAAAACAGCAACAGGCCAACCAGAAAGACACCATTCCCCAAGCTCCTCTAGGTGCCAGGGCTTTTGGGTACACTGTCATTTGATCCCAGAGTATTCTTGTTACATAAGCCAAGATTCAGACTCCAAGAAATATTCCCAAGTAAAAAGTGCATGAGCCAGGCTTTAAATGGAACTCTGCCTTTAAATCCAAAAGACCAAAATGCACACTGCAACCAGCCTGAAGTCAAATTATTTCATGGCAACTGAAATGATGGCCAGCACAGGCAACTCCACAAAATGCACTTGGTACTCTGTTGGCATAATTTCAAAGGGAATACCGCCACAGACTTTCACTGTCCCCGTTTTGCCACAGGGGAAAGCAAAATGGTAGGCCTAGAGCAGATTAGGAAGCAAGGCCCAAGGGCTGGGCAGGTAACTAGCTAGTTATCCCTCTCCTCTACCCCACTCTGGGGCCACACACACACAGAGCTATACTGGGGACTGGTCCTTAGGCAGCATGGCTTTTTACCAATCAAAGCTGAAACAGTACCTGTCATCTAAAACTTAGCTGCTACTTTCAAAAGAAGGCCCAGGAGCCACCACCTAAATGAGGGCAGATTCATAAGCCTCCACACGAAAGACTCCCATTATCTTCAGCACTTACTTGTCTGTTTTCGAGGTCAATCTTGTTTCCCAACACAACGAAGGGGAAGTTTTCAGGATCCCGGGGACTGGCCTGGATGAGAAACTCATCTCTCCAGCTATCGAGAGTTTTGAATGTGTTGGGGGCAGTAACGTCAAACACCAGAACGCAGCAGTCTGCGCCTCTGTAGAAGGCCACACCGAGGGACTGGAACCGCTCCTGGCCTGCTGTGTCCCAGATCTGTGGAAGACAGAATATTATTCCTTGGGGGGTCCAGCACTAGGAGTGGGGGGACACCAGAGGAAATGCGCTGCATCATGGAGCCACTGAGAGCCAAGTGACCGCAGACTGCAGCACTCAGCAAGCAGAGCGCAGCACTGGGTACCCACCCTGCCCAGACAGAGGGCGTGTGTGAGCGCATGTTCTGTGGGGCGCGGGCACCCAATCTGAACCCTGCTAGAGAATGTTTTTCTTGATCTGAGTGGTGGTCCAATGAAGAGATATTTATGTAAAGTTCACAAAGTAAACTTAAGATCTAGGTACTCTGGGAACTTTCTGCAGGTGATGGATACATAGGGAGGTGATTACACATGAACTTTACATTTAAATCTACATATTTTACTGTATATAAAATTTAGCTAAAAATCATTGTTTTATTTATATTATGACTCGATAATAATAATAAAGCAAACAAAAACACTTGACAGAGAAAGATGAGGGGAAAGACAACAAAAACATACTTTAGAATAGAGGCAAAAGCCAGCTTTTAATCAAAAGAACACCAGGTACTACTGACCAGCTCAAAGAGCTTCCTGTCGTTCACTGCCATGCTAAGTTCAGGAGCAAGGATGGATTTCCTTACTGCCCTAGATCCCTAACAAGGCCACCCTGGTCAGCCTGAGAGATGATGAGTGTTCTGAGGAATAGTTTCCACACCCCCCAGCAAGTCACCTGGTTTAAGAAAGTGCTTGGGTCAGAAGCAGCAAACCATTACTTCTAGCTGACATGGGTCTTTAACTGGCGCATTCACTGTTTGCAGGGAACCCACTGAGCTTCAGAATAACGTAAGAACTTGGACCATCCTTTAAAACCCAAATAAATGCCAACTTTACGTCTAAATCATCAGCCAACTACCCTAAAAGGCCCAGGGTTTAAACCAAAATGGGAGTGTGGACTGGGCCACTATAGTTTTATTCCCAGAACCAAATTTTGCAGGATGGTTGAGCTCCCCTGTGAAGCAGTGGTGCCTCCCTCCAGGTGATCCAGAACACGTGGGGAACCCGCCCAGTGTCACTAGGCCATACACAGACTGTGCTCCCAGTTCAGGTAGGAAGAGCACCATAGACAAGGTTATGATGCTTGATTAGAATAAGTAAATATGCACAAGAGAAATAACATAGGACAGGGCAGTAATATGGAATTTGCCTTTAAAACTACCAATGTAGGTGCACCTGGGTGGCTCAGTAGGTTAAAGCCTCTGCCTTCAGCTCAAGTCATGATCCCAGGGTCCTGGAATCGAGCCCCACATCCGGCTCTCTTCTCAGCGGGGAGCCTGCTTCCCTTCCTCTCTCTCTGCCTGCCTCTCTGCCTACTTGTGATCTCTGTCTGTCAAATAAATAAACAAAAATCTTTAAAATAAAAAAAAAACAGAACTACGAATGTAATCAAAGCTCATGATCTTCTGCTAAATCCCCTAACACCTCCCAAAATATTCTCTAAAAGGAGTCCTAAAACTAATGTGTCCTAAAAACCAATCCAGACAGTTGACTGGCTCAAATGACACTGCCACAAGCAGGGGCAGAGCCAGAACTTAAATACTGACGGGAGGGCTGGGAACAGCACTCAGAACCCCTAACAAAGGTCCAATGAAGCAATATGACTACACACGCTAAACTCTGGCCCACAGACTGGCCAAGAACAGCCTGAAAGGGGACTACTGTGGTTACCAATGTCAAGGCTGAGCGAAAGTGCACATTTCAGCTTTTTGTCAAACAGTCAAGAGCCCAAGCGTTACTCTTAAGAGGACAGTTCTGAGAAGCCTGCCTCAGCCTTTTCTCCCAATGTGCATGACCCTCCATAACCAGTACATGAAAACGTGGCTGACAGGACTCTTGGCCACAACTCTGAGAGCAGGGAGCCTGACCCTGGCAGTCCACTTCGTTCCCAGGAAACCCCAACCACTATATACACTATCTACATGCACTTCACTCTGGGAAGAACCTTTCTAAACTAGGACTTGCCGTGACAGCCATGGGAGGTCAGCCTGACTGTGGAGTAGAGGTAGGAGGCTGTCATGAATGTCCGTGTGGGGCAAAGGAGTGCTCAGGCCACTGGTAAAGGCAGCAGCCACTCAAAGAGAACCAGAGGGAAGTGAGGACGACTTCCATGTACGTGTGAAGAGCCATACGAACAAACTCAAAGGCAATTATTCTACCTGCCTCTCATCACGATGGGGAACTGCATGCAATTCCCAATACAACAGACAAAGCATGTATGTGTAGACAAAATTCGATCTCTGTTGCCAGTGGATAACCAGTACAGGGACTGCTGGTGATGTCTGCTTTTGAGCTTTTCTGCTTTCCCAACGTCTTACAGTGAATATATGTCTCCGAGTGGAAAAAAAGGAACCCTTCGTCGTTAACAGGGAGGCTGATCGATGGAGTGGGGAACTCAAGAGCCTGGTCATACAATAAGAAAAGTAGAAACAGACAACCACTTCTACGAAGAGAAAGGAGGAAAAAACCAGAACTTAAATCTAGACTTTGACAAATTAAAAAAAAAATTTTGCCCCCCATGAGAGGAGTAACACTGTTACTATGTAAACATTTGGGTAAGTAAAGCCAAAGCCAGAAACCCCCTGAAACATTCGGCACCCTCCCACACAGAGACCATCTTCATTAGATCATGTGTCATTCTAGGTATCCACACTGCCGGGTTTTATGTAGCTGAAATCCTACACCACGCACCACTGCACTCTGCCCCATCCATCTCTCAGCCCACGTGAAACATCACAGTGCTCTCTGACAGCAGCTCACACCTCTACTGCTGCCCAAAAACTCAGGGAGCAATTTTATTCTTGTTCTTTAAAAATATACTGCTGCCAAATTTCCACAACTGTAAGGACCTCAGTAATGACTGTTAACTTACAGAGCCTCTTCTGTATTTCTGATCGCTTGTTTAGGACAGAATCCCAAGAGGAGAATTACGTAAGAACTCTAGGACTCTTGAGAGAACCAAATGGGTACTTGGAACGCTCATACACAGAGAAGACAGAGTAAGGCACTAAGAAATCAAGTTGAAAAACTGTGGTTATTCTTAACAACTTTTTTTTTTTTTAAAGATTCTATTTATTTATATGAGAGAGAGAGAAAACGTGTGCAGAAGCAGTGGGGTGGGGGTGGAGGGTTAGAGATAGAGGGAGAAACAGGCTTCCTGCCGAGCAGGGAGCCCAAAGTGGGACCCTGAGATCATGAGCCAAAGGCAGATGCTCAACTGACTGAGCAACCCAGGTGGCCTCTAAGCAACTTTCAAAAATTAATTTATCTTCACACCTAGAAAAAGTACAGTCCTATGACCGAAATCTTTTAAAAAATTTAATACGAATTTTCATTGAAATATCTTATTTTCTGGGATGCCTGGGTGGCTCAGTCGTTAAGTGTCTGCTTTCAGCTCAGGTCACAATACCAGGGTCCTGGGATCGAGCCCCACATCAGGCTCCCTGCTCAGCGGGAAGCCTGCTTCTCCCTCTCCCCCTCTCCTGTGCTTGTGTTCCCCCTCTCCCTATCTCTCTCTGTCATAAATAAATTAAAAAAAAAAGTATCTTATTTTCTACAAAGCATACCCATGTATCTATTTACCCATACTCCAGTGTGACAAATACTAACACTGCCACCATAATGTCAGTTTGTTTCTTTTCTTTTCTTTTTTTAGATTTTATTTATTTATTTGATAGAGATCACAAGTAAGCAGAGAGGCAGGCAGAGAGAGGAAGGGAAGCAGGCTCATCTGAGCAGACAGCCAGATGTGGGGCTCGATCCCAGCACCCTGGGATCATGACCTGAGTCGAAGGCAGAGGCTTTAACCCACTGAGCCACCCAGGCACCCCTTCTTTTCTTTTTTTAACAGAAACAGAGTTAACCCTTCCTCACAGAATTCCCTTTCCCTCCCAGACATAAATGGCTCCTGAGGAGTTAAATGCCTACATAAATAGTAACGATCTTGTACGTCTTTTTGCAGCTTGCCTTTTTCCCAAAGTGAAGGGCCATATAGCATCCCACTGGCTTAATACACACACTCTATTCCCTGGGCATCTCAGCAGCAATGAGTTCTCTTCCTATGGCCAGAGCTTAGATTCCCTGGGCTCTCCTCCTTGACAGAGCACTGCACATGCTCAACAAGGTAGAGCAAAACGGCAGTCTCTACTGATAAGGTCTGCCCGGATACACTCCCACCATCAGCTTGAGAATATTCTACTCCCTATACTCTAGTCAAAGCTTGATTTTTGTCAGCCTTTCCCCGCCCCCCATGTCTGTACATTTATAGCAATATGCTTTATTAACTTTAAAGTAAAATGTGGGGCACCTGGGTGGCTCAGTTGTTTAAGTGTCTGTCTTCAGCTCAGGTCATGACCCTGGGGTCCTGGGACTGAGCCCCGAGTCAGGTTACCTGTGCAGTCTGCTTCTCCTCCTCCCTTTGCTCCTCTCCGCCACCCCACCCCCACCCCAACCTGTGCACGCTCTCTCAAATAAAATCTTTCTTAAAAAAGATTTTATTAGACAAATAAGTGACTCTTAATCTCACAAAACAAACTGAGGGTTGCTGGAGGGAGGGGGGAGTGAGAGGGGGGTGGGGTTATGGACACTGGGGAGGGTATGTGCTATGGTCAGTACTGTGAAGTGTGTAAACCTGGCGATTCACAGACCTGTACCCCTGGGGATAAAAATTCATTATATGTTTATATAAAAAAATAAAAAAATTTAATAAAAAATAAAGAAAAAAAGATTTTATTAATTTGAAAGAAAAAGACATGGGGCGCCTGGGTGGCTCAGTGGGTTAAAGCCTCTGCCTTCGGCTCAGGTCATGGTCCCAGGGTCCTGGGATCGAGCCCCATATCGGGCTCTCTGCTCTGCAGGGGGCCTGCTTCCCCCTCTCTCTCTCTGCCTGCCTCTCTGCCTACTTATGATCTTTGTCTGTCAAATGAATAAATAAAATCTTAAAAAAAAAAAAAAAAGACACAGCGATAGAGGGAACACAAGCAGGGGGAATGGGAGAGGGAGAAGCAGGCTTCCCGTTTGAGCAGGGAGCCCGATGTGGGGCTCGATCCCTGGACCCTGGGATCATGACCTGAGCCGAAGGCAGATGCTTAACGACTGAACCACCCAGGCATCCCTCAAATAAATAAAATCTTTCAAAAAATAAAAATCTGTGTTGCACATTTAAATTAGTTTAAATAACTATCTACATCAACAGATACTTGTATAAAATGAGGAATATATTAAAGGCTACCTGGGTTTGCATTTTTCTTAAAATGTACATAAATTCTCACTTCCAACTCAGTAACTTTAGTATGTCATGTCTGAATATTTACTTTTCTTTTTTTTTTTTTTTGAGGGTTTTATTTATTTATTTGACAGACAGAGATCACAAGTAGGCAGAGAGACAGGCAAAGAGAAAGAGAGAGAGATGGGAAGCAGGCTCCCTGCTGACCAGAGAGCCCGATGTGGGGCTCGAGCCCAGATCCCTGGGATCATGACCTGAGCCGCAGGCAGAGGCTTTAACCCACTAAGCCACCCAGGCGCCCCTGAATATTTACTTTCTACATGAGGGACTCTTTGCTTTTAAAATGCTGTGGTATGACCACCTTTTAGTTCTACTGATGATAAATATATCTGTTACTATTTATGATCAGTAATTTTAAATGATACTTTATATTGAAATAGGATACTTTTACCCCATATCCATGATTTACTTACTTTATGAGCAGAAGTTTAATCCCTTTCACCTGTTTCTCCCATTTCCCATCCCTACCCCTCTGGCCACCACCAGTTTGTTCTCTGTACTGATGAGTCTATTTTGTGTTGTTGTCTGTTCTTTGTTTTTCTAGATTCCAAATATAAGAGAAACCATATAGTATTTGTCTCTGTCTGACCTATTTCACTGGGGATGATACTCTCTAGGCCCACCCATGTCGATACAAACAGCAAGATCTCATTCTTTTTTATGATGAATACATCTTCTTTACCCATTCACCTGCAGACGGACAGTTGGGCTGCTTCCATATGAAAAAAGATACTTACCGAATATTATTATTTTACTTAAAGTCTAATTTTAGTTCTAGAGAAGGTGGTGCTATCTCAAAGGCCTGGACAAGGTTTTATTTTTCTCTTATTTCAGGAAGATCACTTAACAGCAAACACTTGAGGTTTCTTAAGTGGTGCAGAGCAACAGTGCCTGTCTATGAAACACCCACATGAAATTATTTCCATTTCCAACAAGCTTTTATGTAAATTTTCAAGTTTATGAAGTCTCTCTGAACAGTCAGACTCAATATAATGACACTTGCACAACCCTGTTTTTCCAGCATGCTGTTATCCCGCCATGTGATCAAATCCAACGTTCATGATTTCAGAGCAGTGGCACCACCTGCCTGAATTCTGTCTGTCCAGAGGGCCTGATGAGGTTGCTGTAGTCCTTCTACCAGCTCTCCTGGCCCTGGTGGCACACCACAGCCCTACAGCACAGTCACTTGGATGCCGCCCATCAGGGCTGACATCCACTTTATTCAACCAACCCCAGAAGTATCTGGAGTCACAGGACCACGGGGAATTTCTTTAAGCCACCCAATTGCTGGGATATTTTTCCAAAGAGCATCTTTTGATCGCATTGGGGAGGGAGGCAGGGAGTATTCCTTGTGTCTATAGCAGTGCCACCCTGCCCCGTCACCTTTTTAAATTTGTAATTCCCTGAAATCAAACTCCTGGACGTTAACGGTTTCTTCTGACAGCTGCCTGGTGATGTCTTTTGTCCAGTTATCCACAGGGCTGTTTGTTGACTGGATATTACTATGCATTATCAACATTTTTTCTGGTCTGTGGTTTTATTTGGGAATCTTGTTATTCAAATGTTTAATTTAATGGGGTCTACTATCGATCTTTAATCTTTTATGATTTGTGCTTTCTCTATTTTAAACATCTAAGGTAAAAAAAATTGTTTTCATTTCTGAAGTTTTCATTTTGTACTTCTTCCATTCAGGTCTTGAACCCTCTGGTTACTCCCCATCCAAAACAAAAAACCACTGGCCCACTCCATTTACTGTGTAACTCCCCCTTTTCCCTACTCTTCTGGAAGGAAGCTGCCTCTTTACTCAGTGTCCAGCTAGGTGTGCCCTGTCTGTGTGCCCCCTGTTCCCTTGATCTGCATGTCTCTGACATTATCACGCTGTTTAAACTACCATGGCTTCATAGTAAGTTACCTTTACATTTTTCTTGCATACTTGATTCCATCTAATGTTTAATACTGACTGGTTCCTAGCTTCTTCCTGAACAATATAAGGAACTGGAGAGAAAAAAAAAAAAAAAAAAAAAACACCCCACAGCAACCACTACGCTTCTCCAACACATTAAACTACATAGGTCTAATCCTGGTTTTGTGTGATAGTTTGGAAGTTACATACTCTTACTATTAGGATCATAATTCTAACAAGTATTTGCATACAAGTAAAGTTTATTTCAGTTTATCTTACCTCAGACCTTTCTAAATGGAATAATTTTCCTTCTGCCTGAAGTATATCATTTAGTATTTTCGCCATAGAACCTAAGGAAGTATGCTTTCATTCTTCGAGGATATTTTGAGCAGGGACAGAACACTGTGCTGAAGGTTTCTTTCAGAATATATTCCACCGCCTGTTGATTTCCTCTGTTACTGTTGAGAGTCAACTGTCAGCCTCATTCCTGTTCCTTTTTAAGGTCATCTTCTTCCTCTGGATGCTTTCGAGTTTGTCTTTTGTTACTGTAATTTCATTACGGTATGTCAAGTTATTTACGCATCTTGGAATTTGGGCTTCCTGAATCTGCAGACTGGTCCCACATCAATTCTGGAAAATTCTCAGCAAATACCATCTCTGATTCATTCTCTTTGAGATTAAAAGGAAGTCTGACCTATCTACTGAATCCTGTCTGTACCTCTCTTTCCTACCATTCTTCCTTTCAGCCCTCTTCTGGGGTGTCCTCTCTGCTGCTAAAAACATTCTTGGATTTCCACCTTTTGATTATTGTATTTCATTTTTAGAAATTCTATTAACCTACACCACCTGTTTAGTTTCCTCTCTCCACAAATATGTAAGACTGCCTTATTCCTTTAAATACAAAAACCACTCTGAATGATCAGGGAGCTTTCCACTGGTTCTTGCCTTGTTTTCTTTCTTTTTTTTTTTTTTAAAGATTTTATTCATTTGACTGAGAGAGGGAACATAAGCAGAGGGAACGAGAGAAGGAGAAGCACGCTTCCCACCGAGGAGGGAGCCTGATGCGCGGCTTGATCCCAGGACCCGCAGATCAAGACCTGAGCCGAAGGCAGACGCTTAACGACTGATCCACCCAGGCGTCCCCTGCCTTGTTTTCTTATTTGGATTATCTTACTGCACACTGCTAAAAGCCTGTAAAAAATATGTGAGGATTCCTCAAGATCTAGGAAGACGATGCCTCTATCCAGAGATCATGGTTTTCATTTCCTTCTAAGTCTTTCAGGCTGGCTGCAATAGTACAAGGGCCAGCCTTTTGTTTCAACCTTTCAGAAACATGTTCTCTCCCCTACTGTTTCCAGAGTTCAGTGACTGTGGTTCTCCAGATGGTGTTCACTCCAGCAGTGCGGCGCTGCAGGGTTCCAGCTCAGTAGGGCATGTGGGGCCCTGCACCGAGGAGGAGCTGGGCTCTGACTTCGGAATCAGCCCACACTGCTGTCGAAGCCACAGCCTGGCTCGACAGCTGTTCCTGCTGGTATAGGAACCAGCTTTCAGTCTGGCTGGTGCATATGTCAAATCTGCAGTTAGTACTTTATGCCAGTATCCTGAAGACATTCCATTTCCTTCTCCCTCCTGGTGTCCCCAAGAACTCCTCTGATGTTCCTTTTTAAGTAATTTTTCTTCTCTCTCTAGTTGCTCTTACAATTTTGCTTTTGGTGTTCTGCAATTTTGAGTCTTCTGGTAATCTGCTCAGTTTTCACAGCTTACTGTTTTCTTCAGTTGTTTAATCTGCAGGTTAACTGTTCATTTGGTTTATTGCAATGACCATGTTTCACTTCTTCAAGTTCTAAGTTCTTTATATCCTCATTTTTACAATAGTATCCTTTTTCATTATGGTTTCGATTCCTCTTTAAAAAAAATCTCTAGTCATTGTGAACATTTTTTGTGGTACATTATTTCCTCATGTGGCTATGATTTCATCTTCTGTCCTGAGGTGGCAAGTCTTCCTATAGAATGGTCTTATCTCTGCTTTTGTCAGGAATGACAGGCATTTATGGGTTTGTGTCAAAGTCTTTAACATTTCTGTCGAATGTAGAGTATAAGCTCAGAACCCAGGCATGAGCACAGTGGAACTGAGAGTCTCCAACAAGAAAGCAGAGGCAAAGCCTCAAACATACTTCATACAGGAGCTTTGCCACTTCTTCGGGTTGAGGGTATTTGATCCCGTTTTCACAACTTTCCACAGTCCTGGGTGAGTGTGAGAGTGAATGAGACAGAGTGAGAGTGAGAGAAAGAGAGAGAGAGAAGGAGAGAATGTGTGTGTGTCTCCCCAAGGGAGTGTGCTAGTGGGAGTTCTAGGTCCCCCACCTTTTGTAGTCACATCTCCTGCCCCTGGCGAGTAATTAAACTCTAGTCTGGTTATAAACTTGACAAGCATCATGGCAGAAGCCCCCAAGCTTAGCACTAGCTTTCAGTTCCCTCTTCTTTCCTGTAACCTGGAAATTTCTTTCTCTCTCAAGCTTGGCTTATTAAAACTGTAGTCAGGGGCGCCTGGGTGGCTCAGTGGGTTAAAGGGTCCTGGGATCGAGCCCCACATCAGGCTCTCTGCTCAGCGGGGAGCCTGCTTCTCCCTCTCCCTCTGCCTGCCTCTCTGCCTACTTGTGATCTCTATCAAATAAATAAATAAAATCTTAAAAAAAAAAAACCAAAACTGTAGTCATATTTTGAACATTTCTGTGTGTATGTGTGGGGGAGGTGAGAAATGAAATCTGTATCAGCTCCATCCTGGATGTGTGAGTCAAGGAACGTCCAGAATCCTTATCCTCTGGGAGCATGTCACAGCTTGAGGTTCATGTCTGTAAAAACCTCTACCTGTAACACCTGGATCATTCAAACATTTTGCGGCAAGACTGGTGTTTGCTAGGACTACAGTGGCATAAAAATCACATCTGTCTCTGGAGGCCTAATCTGCCAGGGAACTCATTTAACACAGGAAGAAACAAGTGCTGTGGAGATAGGAGTTTCAGAAGACAACCTGGGACAAAAGCTGGAGACTTGGGGATGAAGACAAAGATGGGACAAAGGAGCTGGGATGGAAGCAGACAGGTGCAAGGACAGGTTTGTTAAGAGCAGCACATGGTTTGGTTTGGAAGGACTGGCAAAAGACAAAAAAAAGTGAAGAACAGTTGTAGCCAGATTGAAAAGCCTTTCAAAAGGTCACATGAAGAAATGTGTATTTTAGCCTAATTGTTGCAGGGAAAAACCTTAAACGATTAAGGTGATACACAAAAAAGCTAGCTGGCTTAACAGAAACACAACTTTGGTGGCTGTAGATAAGACAAGAGAAGCCAGAAAAATAGGGAAACTACATGAACAGCTACTGTAAGAAACTAGGAGAGACCCAAAACATCTTTGGGTTTTGGGTCTCTCCTAGTTTCTAAAATACTATGCAGGGATATTAAGAAAGGAATGAGTTAGACATTTTGGAGACACAGCAAGACAGAGCCTGCAGGCTGTCAAATTCAGCAAAACACAAAAAAACCAAACAACAACAAAAAGGAACTCCAATTAAATTTGAACTTTGGAAAAACAATGAAAACTTTCTAGTATGTCTCATGCAATATCTGGGTCATACTTGAAGTCCTGTATTTTATCTGGCAATCCTACTTGCAGCCAATTATCCATGAATATGGTAATGGGAAATGAAGAAAAGGAAGGGAAAATGCCTAGGCATGAACAAAAGTTTCAGACCAAATGAACAAGGCTTGGCTGGCAAAGCGGCAAAGACGTGTGCTTACCTGCATTGTAACTAGTCTGTCATCCACCATCACCTCCTTTGTCAGAAAGTCTGCTCCTATTGTAGCTTTGTACTGATTACTGAACTTCTTGTTCACATACTGGTTCATGAGTGATGTCTTACCAACTCTGAAATTGGAGGAAAACCACAAATATAGGTCAACTGGAAGGGAAAGAAAACAGATTCTGATACTTGAAGCTCTGAAGATACGGGCCTATCTTAAAGGAGAACAAGAACTGTGATCACAATAGAGAGCTGCCCCAGCCAATTGCCCAGCATTAGTCATTCGAGACTGTTATTTTCTCCTGGTATAAAAACATGGGGCACAGATGTGAGCCAGATGTTGAAAAGCTGCTTATAAGTTTTGGTACAAGCAACTCAGATGGTAGAACCTAGTATTACTTTTTTTCCTTCCAGAAAGATGTCAGCAAATACTCTTCTTCTAAAAGGAGCTACAGCAGTAAGATCATTCCACCATTCCAAAAATATCTCTGCTGTCTTGGGTGTCTCTCCATTTAGGGGTTGCTACTCAGTCCAAGAAAGTAATAGCACAGGAGGAAGTCACCCGCTGCTAGCAGATATACACACCAGTCAGCCACCTGCTGCTATGAAGTTTAAAATCTTAAGTGGAGAAAGCATCAATATTCCACGACAAATCAGAATTTCCTCAGAGTAAGCTCCTCCAGAGATGTTTTTCAGTAAGAAAACTCAGGAAGAGACGACATGGGGGGGGGGGGTGTTTTGGTGATGAGATTAGTTAGGGCAGGCTGAAGACAATACAAAAGCCTTCAGAGTCAACGGGAACGCCTCCCTCTCCCACTAAGGAACATTCATTTTCATATGCAGAGGATGGGGAAGTACATTTATGGCTTAGGGCAGTGTTCTCCAACCCAGGCCATCTGGATCTGAATTTTCAGGGGAAAAGCCAGGAGATCTGTAACCAAATAAAGGCCTGGTGATTCTTTCCAGGCAAGTCTGGGGCTAAAACAGTACCTTTCAATCCTGACAGCACACCAGAGTCGTCAGGAGTAAGGGAGGGGATGGGAGGGACAGAGACAGAGAGATGTGTGTATTTAAGTACTGCTAACTAGGCCCAACCCACTGGTCTGGAAAAATGCTAACTTCCAAAAGGCTCCTCAGGCAATTAAAAAAGCCGCCAGTGTAGAAAAACCATTGCCTTTTAAAAGGGCAGGGAGCTTTGGGATAAGGAGTCACACCTGCATTTATTATTATTATTATTAAAAAAAAAAATACACAGCTTCTAGTTGGTCTAAGGTTTCAAAGGTCACTTCAGATGCTGAATCTGAAAAGTCTCTCACAGAGCCGTAACAGCTACTGAAGAGCTGGTTACTTACTTAGTGGCAGATCTAGGATCAGAATCCAGTTCTCCAGACCCAGGTTCTTTGGAATATAGGCCCAAATCTGGCATAGCAGTGGGAGGATACTGCACAGCACACCCCAAACCCACAACTGGTAGGCATGAGGTCAGTGGCAACAAATGTACATAAACAGAACTCCCTTGTCTAACCAGCTCGGAAAAAAAGGAATTCCATGAGACTATTCTTGAATTTAAACAGCTACCCTTTCCCCCAAATCATGCCAAAGAACAAGGAAGGAAGGGTTACAGAACCAGAGATCATTCAAATTGCTGCTGTGCCTGAAACAGCAGGAGACCTAGGGCCCTACTGCCCTGCTATTAGAGAAGAAACCGCCAAATGTCAGCACGGAGGGTACGAGCTTCAAGGAGGTCACATTTAATCCTAGCCAACACGTTAGTTCAAACAGTGAGAAACACTTACCCAGAATCTCCTAGGATGATAACCTTCAGCAACACTTTCTTCCTAGAGGTCATCCTTCAAACTGAAAGGAGAAAGGAGAAAGCACTGTGAGAGTGACAGAAATACCAAGGCAAACCACGCCCCCCAGCGTAAGCATCAAAACAACCAAGAACCATTGAGCCCTGAACCTTCCCGTTGGCTATTTCCCTGCCATCTGGGGGGACTGGATGGAGAGCAGTATCAGTCATTAGAACTCTGGCCCCAAGCTGGGCAAAATAGTAAGACAGGCTCATCCTGCCTCTCAGAGCAGTCTAAAAGAACATATTCTCCTCTTGGACGTTGGGGCAATAACTATTTACATATAAAAAAGGTAGGTAAGGAAGTGGGTTCAGTAAAGACTGTTGTTATTCTTCTACAGTTTGGGAGAACACGGTAGTCAAAACTAGGTCTTAGAAAAGCTACTTTTTAGTTTCATTTTTATTTATTTATTTTTAAAGATTTTATTTATTTATCTAACAGAGAGAGATCACAAGTAGGCAGAGAGGCAGGCAGGGAGAGAGGGAGAAGTAGGCTCCCCACTGAGCAGAGAGGCTCGATCCCAGGATTCTGAGATAACGACCTGAGCTGAAGGCAGAGGCTCAACCCTCTGAGCCACCCAGGAGCCCCTCATTTTTATTTATTTTTAAAAGATTTGTGTGTGTGTGAGAGAGAGAGAGAGAGCGCGCGAGATAGTGAGCGTGGGCATGTGCGCACGTGGGTATGCGTGCGCACACATCCGAGCTCACACGGGGAGCAGCAGGCTCCCTGCTGGGCAAGAAGCCTGATGTGGGTGGGAATCAATCCCAGAACCCTGGGATCATGACCTGAGCCAAGAGCAGATGTTTAATGGAGCCACTCAGGTGTCTCTTAGTTTCTTTTTTAACCACCTAGCTTCTAGAAGGCTGAGAGGCTGGCTACAATGATTGTGACTTTATCTTGTTGCTAGTATTTGCTTCTGTAATAGTCCTGACACCTAATACTCCTTTGAGTGAATTAAATGTTTAAACAGCCATTCCTGCCTTTTACTTAATATACCAAAGATCTGGGAAAAGTAATGCTGTAAAGAACATCTCTGAACTTCAGTTTGTGGGATCATTTCCTTAGGACCCAGCAACAGCCATGGGGTGGGGTGCAGGCGGGGGGCACAATCTTAAGAGTCAAATTCACAAGACTATGACGGGCCATACATTCACTTATACAGGCCATACCTGGCACGCATCTACTGAGAAGGATTGGGACAGGAACACAGCTTGTTGGCTGTTCTTTCAACAGTCCACACAGCAGATGGCTCAGGTATAGGGAGAGAGTGTGGGTTCAAGTCCTGACTTAAACCTTCACTGCTGAGGGGATCCAATCATCTCTTTTAATAGCTGTACTGGCCCCTTCTGAGGAACACACACAGCCCAAAAGCCAATGTGCTCTGCAAAGCCCAAGCATGGGGCTCCATCGGGCGCTCACAGCCTCTCCCTGTCCAGATGCAATCACCAACCGGGAGACATTTTACCATGTAAGCCACAGCGCCCAGCAAGAGAAGTTGGCAGTCCACCTTTATTGGGTTCCCCAGAAACAAAGTTAACCAAAGGTCAAATTTTCACACAGGCAAACGGGTTTTGTTAAACTTAACTTACAGATATTGTTTAGGAATGGGGTTACTGAATCAAAAGTATAAACATTTTCATGACTTCCACTAATTCACTTTCTTGAAGGATTTTCCAAATTTATACTACAACCACTGTTGCAGTGGTTAACAACAGTACAAGACTTAAATAAGAAAATGACAATCTTGGGGTGCCTGGGTGGCTCAGTGGGTTAAAGCCTCTGTTTTCGGCTCAGGTCATGATCCCAGGGTCCTGGGATCGAGCCCCACATCGGGCTCTCTGCTCAGCAGGGAGCCTGCTTCTCCCTCTCTCTGTCTCTGCCTGCCTCTCTGCCTACTTGTGATCTCTCTCTCTGTGTCAAATAAATAAATAAAAATATTAAAAAAAAAAAAAAAGAAAATGACAATCTTACTGAAACAAAGGAAATGTGAATAAATGAAGAGCTATCTCCAACAGGAAGACTTAATGCAGAGATGTAAATTCTCCCCTACTGAAACAATCCTAAGGGTTTTTTTGGAACTTGAAATAATTCTTATTTTATTCATCAAAATAAATTCACAGGAATCCCTCCCATTCCTCTCCTAAAAGAATAATGACAAGAGGAGAGAAGACTTGCCTTAACAGTCTTGGAAAGTATGTTATAAAAATACAGTACTAAAGTATGGGGCTGGAACAGGACTAAACAGAAAAATAACCCAGAAATGAATAATTTGGACAAATATGGCATTATAAAATTCAGTAGCAAAAGGATGAAAAAAAATTCACAAAGTGAAGGCAGCCAGAAAAATCCTGAGAATTAAGATCCTTACACTTCATCCTCCAAAATAAAATGCCCTAAGGAGTAAATATTTAAATATAAAAATAAATATAAAAATGAAGTTGAAATTATTACAATTATTACAATACAATTATTAGCAAGTTTTTCCTGGATGGTAGAATTAAAATAGCTTTGTTTTCTTTATACTACCTTATTGTGACCTTTGGAGGAACACATTACCCTGAAACTGAAAAAGCTATTTCCACTTCGGAGAAAAATGTTAATCTGCTGATTTTTCAAATAAGTTTTGTCATTACAAAATTAGTCCTTATTCATCATGAAAGATTACATGAATGAGGATTTCATTTTCACTTAGGGCCTGCACTCAACAGTGGATCTGAAGAAACCCAACACGTGGTTTAATCAACAGGATGTTAATGGCTTTAAATTGGCAAAGTTTAGAGCTAGGTTTTTGCACTTACTGTTCTCCAGGATCAAGAACGGGACATTGGTTTTTAGAAAAAAATTAAGAAAAAACCAAACCAAACCAAACCTGAGCACAACTTTTGCTACAAGAAGCTGCCCAAGCTGCAACAGCTTTAAAATCTCCACTCGCAGTTTCTTCGCTACTGATTTCCATCATCACCTTCATGGATTTCTGAAATTACTTCTTGAAATCCTACAAATTTAGGGGACACCTGGCTGGCACAGGTGGTACAGCATGCAACTCGATCTCAGGGTTGTGAGTTCTAGCCCTAGGCTGGGTGCAGAGTTTACTTTAAAAAAAAAAAAAAAAATCCCACAAACTAGAAACTTGTAACTGGAAAACAGTTTCTAACACAGAGACCACTCCTTTTACAGGAGAAACTGAAACAGGCAAAGAGGAAATAAGAGTTGTACAAGGTCCCTAGCCACTGTGTTCCTTGGAAATGAACATTTCTGATAATACCCATTAATCCATTTACATATATCTTCTAATTTTCAGAAAAAGGTGTATTCAGAACACATTTCCTTCTTTCTGCTTTCAAACCAAGCCTCATCAGTGTGTTTTGGAGCGATTTCCTTGGAAGAACAAGCAATACTAACTATTTCATAGGCCGAATCCATTCTTTCCCCTCAAGTATAATTTTTTCTCGAATAATAAATCAAAAGCTAGAATTTTCCTGTTAGCCTGGAGCTATCACTCTCTTATCTCTGAAGCAGAGAAACCAACTGGCCATAAAGGCAGACACAACAAAGAAACCCCCATGTAGGTAAAAAGGTCAGGAAAATATCCAACCGTCTGGGCTGGGCAGGGCCAATGAGGTCAGAAAGGGCCCCAAAGAAAGGTCAGGGGGAGGACAGTGAGAACAAAGAATTGGTGTGGGAAAAAGTGGAGGAGCAGGGGAGGAGTAGAAGTTGGCGGTCAGCAGGCCACTGCAAAGTGCGGCCAGTGCAGCTTTGTGTGGTGATCACAAACTCAAGGTGACTATGCTCCCGTGGAGGTGAGACTAGGGAGTTCCAGTATCAAGGAGTTGAAAGCAAAGCATGTGCAAAGCCACCACCACAACAGTGTAAAACACAGGAAATGAAGGTGAACCAGGTGTCGTATCATGTCCAAGATTACACAACAATTGGGTGGCAGAGCTGGAATTGTCAAATGTGTCAGCCCAGGCCCCCAATACTCAACCACCATGCCACTCTGTAGTATCAGCTCTCATTGCCAAGAGGATTCTGGTTCATCAGGGCTGGGGATCAGTCCTTAAGGTTAGGGATTCTGAAAAGTTCCCTCTGGCAATTGAGGCGCACACACCAGATTTGGAAATTCCGGACTTGGGGTCCAGAACTGCTGCCCTGATTTACGTATGTGTCTGATACAGTGACGGCACTGACGTCAGAGCAAGGCTGCGGCAGTTAAACCAACTAGTGAGCCCGTTAACATTTTTATTTGCATGGTGTTGCCAAGTTGCCTACTCTCTAGGTGGATCAGCTAGATCCTAATCAAAAAACTGACTCTTCTGCTACTCTCTCTCTCTCTCCCCCACTCCCAATTAAAGTACTGAATTATAGAAAATTCAGAAAGGTACACAAAAGAATGAGCCAAAGACAAAAAGGCACCCACAATTCCAACTCTTAGAAACAATCCTATTAGCACCAGGGTTTAGGTCTAATTTTCCTTCAAATAGTTGAGATTATACTGTTGCATCCTGTCTTTCTATATTAAATATCATCCCATGCTCCTGGCATTAAGGTTACATGATACTGCAGCATATGGATAATCCCACTATTATTAAGCATGCAATTATTTTAAATTATGTATACAATCTGATCACACAAATGTGTTATCACTCAGCAAAATAGTAAGACTATCTTAAAGGCCCTTGAAATTTACTGACAGTTATTTTCCAGAACAGCTTTATTAACACCCACACCATCAGTGAACTAGAATTTCCATTTCGCCATACCTCAGCTATCATTAGCACAAATCACTGTTAATCATATAGATAGAAAAGAGGGTCAGCTGGTTCCATCTGCATCTCTTAGATCGGCAGAGGTCAAACATTTCAACCAGAAACCTCTCAGTTGTCTGCTGGTTTTTGCCTATTTTACCTAGTATAATGTGATTTATTGCATACATAGTCTAAATATAGCACTGAGAAGGAAGCATCATGGGGACACAGATTTCAGAAGTTATAGGCTTCTGAGCAGATTCAAAAGTACCATTCTAAACTATAGACAGCATGAAACCTCTCCATCCCATTTTCTTCCAAGACTCCATGCTATAGCTATACCTGACCATTAAAGAAGACCCAGAAGGGGTGCCTGGGGTGTCTCAGTTGGTGAAACACCCACCTTCGACCCAGGTCAAGATCCCAGTTTCCTGGGATAGAGCCCCTGTGTCCCCCATATCCGGATCTCTGCTCAGCAGGAAGGCCAGCTTCTCCCTCTGGCCCTTCCCTAGCTTGCACGCATACACACACTCTCAAATGAAACCTTAAAAAAAAAGACAACGCCGACCCCGCAGTCACCTTGCCCTCAAAACCAATGAATTCAAGGCTCAGAGCAAGGTAGGCAAGCAGTATGTGCTAAGGTTTTGGAGAAGGTCACAGGGGAGGGAGTGGGAAGCCATATACTACCAACTGTGCTGGCCGCCAAGCTGAACAGTAACGTCTGCTGGAGGTAGATTCTTTCAACTTTCCAAATGGAGCAATCTTCTTAGGGCCTACAGAGTGAAAGAGCAGAGCCTATGAAAGATCAAGAAATAAAGACCACTTTCCTGAGCGCTCTGTGCTGGGCACTACACTACAGGTCATGCATTTAATCCTCACAACGAGGCCGTAAGGTCGAATTCTCATTTAACAGACAAGGAAACAGGAGTTTGCAGGTGGTCCCTGGATCTGTAAAAACACTCAGATACGAGATGGGAGCCCAGGATCGATTACAAAGTTCTTCATCTCAGTCGCTACACGGGGTTGATCACCAAGATCAAAAAGGCGTGTCATGCTTCAAAATAATCCACAGGGTGAGACGGAGTGCACAGCCAAAACACTACGGGCTGGTAACTGGCTGAGCGATGGGTGCAGGGGCTGCCCAGCACTGTTCACACTACTTTTGCACGTATTTGAGATTTTCCATAATAAAAAACCGTAAATGCAATTCATACTTCTAACAAATTAGGAAAATCTGGAGGAAAAATAAAGAATGTATAAATTTATTTTCATTATTAAAAATACAGTGACAAACTTTTATGGCAAATGTGTCCCAGATTCAGGCTTGATAATCTCTTTGGTTATCCGTGATAATTAGCCTTTGGTTTGAGGGCAAGCATACTGTTAGTTTTGCCACAACAGAAATCTTAGGTTAGAAACATCTGGCACATACCTTCTAAAAAGGAAGCCTAAATAAAAAACTATGTTATGACTTTGGTGATAACCTTTTTTTGAAAAAAGATTTTATTTATGTATTTGGTGGAGGGGAGAAAGAATGAGCGGGGGGGAAGGACAGAGCGAGAAGCAGTAGACTCCCTGTTGAGCAGAGAGCCTGTCCAGGGGCCTGATCCAGGAGCCTGAGATCATGACCTGAGCTGAAGGCAGTCACTTAAATGACTGAGCCAGTCAGGAGACCAAGAAGTTTTTTGTTTGTCTGCTTGTTTTTGGTAAAGAGTCTCTATGCCCAACATGGGGTCATGTTCTACCAACTGAGCCAGGCAGGCCCCCCAGAAGTAACTTGTTTTAAGATCAGTTTGAGAGAGAAAGGGAGAGGGATAATATGAATTTGGATTCCTCCAACAGAGCAGCTTAAGATGGAAAGAGAAAAGCTTGAACAAGAGGATTTTTCTTTTCTTTTTTTTATTTAGTAAACTCTACCCTCGAACTCACTATTCCAAGATCAAGAGTCCCATGTTCTGCTATGTGAGCCAGCCGGTGCCCCAAGAGCAGATTTTTTTTTTTTTTAAGATTTTATTTATTTATTTGACAGAGATCACAAGTAGGCAAAGAGGCAGGCAGAGAGAGAGAGGAGGAAGCAGGCTCCCCGCTGAGCAGAGAGCCCGATGCGGGGCTCCATCCCAGGACCCTGAGATCATGACCTGAGTCGAAGGCAGAGGCTTAATCCACTGAGCCACTCAGGCGCCCCAAGAGCAGAATTTTTAACAAACAGTATCACCCAGCCAACTCCAATCCCAATGGCTAAAAGGCACTACACAAGGGTTCTAGAGTAGCAGGAGACAGCCATAAAAGGTCATAAAGGTAAATAAAAACAATTCTCAACAGCACCTCTAAGCCAGGAGGTGGAAGGAAGGAAGTTATGCTGGCTACAGAAGGTAGGTTTGCTTCATGGGCACAGGAACCACAGGTAACAAGAGAAGGAAAACTAGCTACACAAAGGCCTAAGATAAAAAATTACTAAGTGTGTCTCTTGAAAACTCAGTCTTCAGGCTAAGCATCTTACCTGTATCATCTCATCTGGGTAAGCATGAAGATTAAGATAACTTAGTGTTACTTATGGACAATTTAAGGGTGTTCATTGTGTCCTTTGGGGATGGGAGTTGGGAACGTGACTACTTTAACAATCCAAGGGTTAGCAAATCCAGGAAATACTCTACTAAAAAAAGTGGGGGGGGGGACAGGGGCGTAACAGATTGCCTGAGTTAAAAATGGCTTCAAAATTCTAGGCCCAGAAGAAAGGCAAGAAAATAACACCTCAAATGATGTTCTGAAAGCTCCCAAATTAAAACTGAAGCCATAATTTTTTTAAAAAGATTTTGTTTATTTATTTGACAGAGAGACAGACAGGGAACACAAGCAGGGGAAGCGGAAGAGGGAGAAGCAGGCTTCCCGCTAAGCAGGGAGCCCAATGCGGGGCTTGATTCCCGGACCCCGGGACCATGACTTGAGCCGAAGGCAGATGTTTAACATCTGAGTCACCCAGGTGCCCCTGAAGCCTAATTTCAAACAGTAGCAAAAATGTTCCTTCAATAAAGAAATGAAAAAAATGGAAGCTGGAGTTGTTTGGAAACCCCATGATCAAATGGTCCAGATGGACCAGAACTAGGTCCAGGTCCAGGAACGTGAATGGGAGAAGAATGCAGGCCACTGCCACATACTTCCAGGAGGGGATGCAAGGTTCCAGAGAGGAGGATGCTCATGTGGGCAGGGGGCAGGAATGGAAAGACTGCCAGGCTGGAAGCAGGAGGGAAGAGGATGAGTGGGGGGCCTTTGACCAAAACCCTTTCTGTGGAATCAGGAAGTCACTTTGGGGGAAGCTCGGGATAATGCTGGTGTTCTAGAAACTCAGACAACAGGCTTAGGTTGGAAAGCAGAACTTAGCAACTGGGTGGTATGGATGATCACTACCTCCGGATGCACAACAGACATTTAGGCAAGCAAGCCACCTTTTTACTTTGAACTAGCCTTTGTCTTGTTTTTATTGAATAAAGTCACTTGCCTGGTGTGGAGCACCTTCCCTCCCCTTCATTTGGCTAAGTTCTAATACCCTTCATTCAACACAAGTGTATTATCAGAATAATCCTAAAGTCTTAAACCTAGTTTCTCTACTCCCAGAGTTTGAAGTGAGTTTTTTCTTTCCCTTTCAGGTTGAACACTGTCTTCAGCAGGAAGCCTACTCTAGCTTCCCCAGGGACCAAGACAGATTCCAGCCTTCCTTCCACCAGTTTCCACCACATCGACCGAATAAATGAAGAGATACTGTGGGTAGGGCTAAGCTGTGACTAACCCAAAGTGGAATCTGCCCAAAGAAGAAGCCCACACCTGGGACATGGATGGCTAGGGGAAGTGGGCAGGCCCTGTGGAATTTCTTGCCGTGCTGAAGCAGTTTGTACTCTGGAAAGTTTAAGAGTTTAACAAGAGTCCAGGATCTGGACTGGAAAATGTATTTCCAAGTCTAGGAATAATACAAGCTCAGTTGAATTTTATCATATTCCCCTTTCCTCCTAAATAGAGAGCCTGGAATAATCTTGCAGTCAAATTCTTTTTTTTTTTTAAATTTTTAAGTGAAGGGGTGCACCTGGGTGGCTCAGTCGGTTGCCTCTGCTTCTGGCTTGGCTAAATGATCCCAGGGTTCTGGGACTGAGTTCAATTTTTTTTTTTTTAAGATTTTATTTATATTTGACAGACAGAGATCACAAGTAGGTAGAGAAGCAGACAGAGAGAGAGAGATATGAGGATACAGGCTCCCCGCTGAGCAGAGAGCCCGACGCAGGGCTCGATCCCAGGACTCTGGGATCATGACCCGAGCTGAAGGCAGAGGCTTTAACCCACTGAGCCACCCAGGCACCCCCCTGGGATTGAGTTCTACACATCAGGATCCTTGCTCAGCGGGGAGCCTGCTTCGCCCTCTGCCTGCTGCTGCCTCTGCTTGTGCGCTCTCTCACAAATAAATAAAATCTTTATAAAAAGTAAAATAAAAATTTTTAGTAAAATCTACCCCAATGTGGGGCTTGACTTCATGACCCCAAGATCAAGAGTCTCGAGCCAGCCAGGTGCCCTTATTTTTTAAAGAGACGCTGTATTTAGCCGTATCTCAAATTTCACAGCTAACTGAGAAATGCTTGTTTGTGCTAGGATTTTATGACTTTGGTCTAGATGCCTGTGCTAAAATGGGAATGTCAGCATTCACCGGACACATAGGGTGGTATAAAGGGTAATAACAGATGGCTGGGCTTGTCTTCTAGAGGTTTGCTGTCTGGTAGGCAAGAAGACAATCATTTCACAGGGCAGTATAAGTAACAGTACTTTAAGGGAGAGAACACTTAGCAGCAGAAATACTGGAACATTTTCAAAAGCAAGACTGAACAGCTGTACATGCAATGCCTGAGAAGGAGCGTCCACTGTTGTCAAAACTAATCAGTCAGGATGTTTAACCTGTTTGCCATCTCTTACAAGCTTCAGGGAAGTTCTCAGGAAGCCCAGTGGGAAATGTTACAGGACTGAAGTGAGAAGGAGCAAGGCTCTGAAGCGTCACGTCTGAGGCACAGGTGGATCATCAGAGGGATCAAAAGGGGCTGTCTGGGATGCCCACAGGGCCTGAGAGCATGAAGCCACCAAGGCTGGAGCTGGCACACAAAAGCTAGAGCCCAGCCTGCCACGGGCACTCTCGACAACCATGCAAGACAGGTACCTAGCCTAGCCTTGAATTTCTCTAGAACATGCATCATTTCTACCCCATATGCCCTGTATCTCTAGTGTGCGTGCCACCCCACCCCCGGGGTCGCACCCCTTGCACGTACCCATTTTGTGTACCAGGAGCCTGCTCATCTGGGAGGGGACAGCAACGTCTAGGCAGTCTGGACAGTCTGTCTTCCTGGGCACTACTCCCCAAACGCCAGAGCATCTGGGTCCCAGGGCCCCCTTTCATCATACTGAACCATAACTTCCAGCGCATCTGCCTGCCACCCAAATGCGGACAGAGGAAGAGAAAAGTTCTCCAAGGCAGTCTCTCCTCCACCCCCGAATCCCCAATTCCAATAGTGCGTGTCCCACAGAAGGGCCTGGTAAACTACTACTGTATCCAGCACGGTAGTTACTGAGCACAGGTGGCTATTCAAATGAAGCTAAATGAGGCCAAATACAGTTCCCCAGCCACACTAGCCACATTTTAAGTATGTGACAGCCATCTGTGGCTGGCACCTACCATACTGGACAGTGCAGATATAGCACATTTCCATCAGCACAGTTCTATTGCATAGTACCAGTCTAAACACTCCTGGAACCTTTTCCTAGGATTAATACACAGTCCTCAAACATCTTAAATCTCAATTTATGGCCATTCCTTGTTTCATTACCACCTTATCTTCTGTCTGCTTTCATTTTTTTTTAAAGATTGTATTTATTTATTTGAGATAGAATGTGAGAGCAAAGAGTGAGTGAGTGCGCGCATGCACACATGAGTTGGGGAGACGGAGAGGGAGACGCAGGCTCCCCATGGAACAGGAAGCCTGACGTGGGGCTCAATCCCAGGACCCTGGGATCATGACCTGAGCTGAAGGCAGATGCTTAACTGACTGAGCCACCCAGGCAGCCTGTCTTTCATTCTTAACAACAAATAAAAAATAGTTGTTCTTCAACAGCAAACTATAGATACTACTTAATGTCTGAATTTTTCATTAGAACACCACAGCAGGATAATGCTGCATCGTAACCACTTCATAGTATCTGTGGCCATTTGTCCTGGCAGACCAGGGGTGCACAAACCCTATAATGAGGTTCTCTGCAACCCGTCAAGGGGAAAGTTCAGTTAATGGTTTCACACACCAGCTTATAGGAAAGGAAGTGAGTACGGGAACAAAGGAACGCTCAAATCGGAGAATGCGATACTGTCGATAACGTAAGGAACACTGAGGACCCGAAACTGATGGCACTGATCAACTGGAACAGGCCTTACAGATTTCTTGCCCAAGTAAGATGAAATGATGAAACATCAACCAAATCTTAAAATCCTTCTCTGAGAAGGAGGGAAACTCTACCAGTGACAGCTTAGTTTCATCAGACCAGAGAAGGTCCTATTAGGAACTGCATGCAATTCTGTGCGGCAGGCACACGTATTTTACTCCCCAGTACTTTCACAGGAACCATGGTGAACTGAGGTATTTCATATAGTTAGATTTATATTCCAGAACAATTCCTTCCTAACTCCTTCTCGAAACAAGATGTCAAAGTAAAAGAAACCCAGTCTGGCAAATGATAAACTAGCTCCACACTGGAACTTTTAAAAAATTAATTTATTGTTTCAGAGAGAGAGACAGAGAGAGAGAATGAATGAATGAACACAAGCAGGAGGGGTAGAGGGAGAGAGAGAGAGAATCCCAAGCAGACTCTGTGTTCAGGGCAGAGTCCAAGTCAGGGCTTGACCTCACAACCCTGAGATCACGACCTGAGCTGAAACCAAGAGTCAGATGCTTAACCCAACTAACTGTGCCACCCAGAGATGCCCCCACACGGGAATTTTTTAAAGCTCTAAAAGAAGTATAACAAATAACGTAAATGTAGTATCATACCTGTTCAGGTTAGATGTCAAAAAGTTAACTTCCACCACTCAATGGACACACGACCCAGAGGTCCCAAATAGGGAAACCTAGGCAACGCTGTATGGAACTGCCACTAAGAAAGAAGCAAAGAAGTCAAAGAGACAGGGTGAGTTACATCAGATGGAAAACAAATGTGTCCTTTTCCCTCCCAGTAGAGGAAGGATGGAGACTAACGGCAGACAGATTCAACCAGATTCAACCAGAACTCAGACAAGACAAACCAAGACAAACACTTCAAAAGCAGGTGAGGTGAAGAGCCTCACAAAAGCCAGGCAGCCTACAGGTCCCCATCTTAACACAAGCAGCAGCCAGAAATCATGGCACACTACACATGTCAAGGCTGCAGTAGCACCCTCTCTCCTCTCTAGCATTCCTGCTATTCTCCCATGAACACACCCCAATCAGGGCTCTCCCTGCATGGCAGCCCACTCCTCACACATTTAAATGAAGGGTACGAGGACTCTCAATGGCTGCTGGGTCTTCGGGATATCCAAGAACCCTTTCAGTTCCAAAGGTATTCCCGTTGCGCTGAAAAGGTAAACTTCAATTTCAATTCTTTCACCACCACACCACACCAAGCCCACCTCTCCAAAGAATAAGAACTGTTAAAGAAAAAGGGGGGGTGGTGGTGTCTGGGTGGCTCAGTGGGTTGAGCCTCTGCCTTCAGCTTGGGTCATGATCTCAGGGTCCTGGAATTGAGCCCCGCGTTGGGCTTTCTGCTTGGTGGGGAGCCTGCTTCCCCCCTCCCCCGCCTGCCTCTCTGCCTACTTGTGATCTCTGTCAAATAAATACAAATCTTTGGGGGGTGTTGGAAAGACAACAGGCACAAAATGAAGTCACTTATGCTAAACCCAGCATCACCAAACTGAGACTTAATTATAGTTCTGGCCGCTCCCAGAAATGGAATCTTAAACCAGTCAGTCAGGAATTACCTGGTCAACACTGGTGAGGTAACCTGCCTGACAGACCCCAGCTGTACCCCACAGGAGATCTTCTCACAACCAATCCACTTATTACTAGTATAACTTCCCTGTCCCACTCTCTACTGCCTAAAGAAGTCTTTTTATTTTGTACAGCTCCTTGGAATTCCCTTCTTTGCTAGATGGGACGCTGCCTTATTCATGACTTCTTGAATAAAGCCAGAAAGATCTTTAAAACTTACTCAGCTGAATTTTCTTTTTAACAGATCAAAGGAATCAAAGACTGTGGCTATATAGCATTTCTCTCTCTCTCTGATATTAGAAAGAGGGTGGGGAAGTTACCCCTAGGGGAAATATAAGTTAGAGCAGCAAACTCTTACCCAATGTGTATGGTTCTACAGACTTTTAAACCCTTGATTCTTTCTTCAAGTCAGATACTAGGAATGCAGGAGTACTACAAGTCTGACAGCTTGTCAGTGGCTATCATCCTCAGAAAAGATACTCAAACTAGAAAATGCTTTTAAGTACATTAGCTTTAAGGGGTGCCTGGATGGCTCAGTCCGTTAAGCGTCCGCCTTCGGCTCAGGTCATGACTCCACATCCTGGGATCTCACCCTGCACTGGCCTCTCTGCTAAGTGGGGAGTCTGCTTCTGTTTCTGCCCCTCCCCTTGTGCGCTCTCTCTGGCTCTCTCTCTCAAATACATAAAATCTTAAAAAAAAGAAAACCATACTTCATATGATGTCTCCAAATACATGAACAGATTAAGCCTAATATGCAATCACTGGGACTTAAATTCAGAAAAGCCTTACTACCCAAACCATTTTTTTTTTAAACCCAAACCATTTTTAAACAAGTATTTAAAAACCTGAATGTGGAAGAAAAGAAGTAAAACAGTATTACAGATTCTCATATTCTGTAAGCAAATCTGAAATTAAAAGCAGCATGGGATGTCTCTATTGGGAAACTATGCATTATTTAGACTCTAAATCTACAGCACTTTCTTTTGTGCTGACTCCAGCCCTCCCCTGCTGGTGACCCAACTACAAGTCGTAGAGAACCCCTGTCTATGGATACGCAAATGAATTCTAGCTGGAGAATTCTATTTCTCCCCGGCAAGAGCCAGTTTTGTGCTCATGTGCCTATTCCTTTCAACTCTACTGACCTACACTTAATGTCTGTTCTTTGTATCCTTTGGTTATAACATTTTCCCCATTTTCTCAATTAATAAGACAAAATCTTTGCCATGTATTCATTTCATATTTAAATGACAGTATGATCTTACCTTTTCTTGAGAACTATCATAAACTTAACAGCGAACATTTCTGACGAAGTTTTAAGTGTGTTTGGTTTATCTTCAGAGGCAAAAAGCAATACTCGTAAGAACAGAATGGGAAGAGTGTTGAGATTCCTAATACTCCAAAGCTGGTCATACAAAGGTCGGTCGGAATGCTATGACTACAGGAGTGTTCTCAATACTATTCCCCCAAAGCAGCTCAGATCTGCTCCATATTCAGATGCAAGACAAACTCTGGGACAACAGACAAACCAAGGGCTTTGGGATCCAAGAAGACCCGAGAAGCTCTAGTTCAAATCAGGGCTTTGAAACTTACTAGTTGGGCAAGTTGAGGTAAATAATCTGTCCTCCTTGGGCCTTTTATAGTGAATTCCTAAATCTGTAAAAAGTGGATAGTTTTATCTTTCCGTGGTTCTGTGAAGAATGAGAATGAAGATGTAAAGGAACCAGAGACACCAATTACTGACAGCTCATTACTATTAGGCCCAGTATCTCCCCACCTCTTCAATTTCTGGAGCTATTACTGGTTCCTGGTAAAATGGAGTAAGTCCCTTATTCACCCAGTACAACAGTCTTCAATTCAATCCTTCAACCAGTGCAATTACAGAACATACTTTAGTCTTCACACTTTGTGTTGAGATGAGCCCAACTGAGGAAATTTTCCAAATACAGAACTTAGAATTAAAACATATCCTTTCTAATGAGCTCTGTAACTACCTTTTACAAAGGGAGTCCAGCCACACCCAGAGATGAGAGACTCCAGAAGGAGGAAAGCCCAGGCTCAGGAAACTCCTTAAAATCACAAAGTTCTCAAATTTTTCATGGAAAAGAGAAGTCATGTAATTATTTGCCTTATGTTTAAAAAAAAAAAAAAAGTCATGTGTACTTGGATTTTTTAGGAAGAGAAGGACAGAGGATTTGTCTTCCAAATTTTATTTTTCTTAAGGTAACACTGATTCTTTCATAATGCGTTCATTTGACAGCAGAAAGAGCCAGGTCAAGAAACATGGGAGACAGATGGGGGTGAGGAACCCCACATCATTTTAGAGCTAAGTACAGGCATGCTCACATAACGGACAGATGACTGGACAACTGACTGATAACTGGCTTATTTATGACCCCTACAATTTCTGACTCTCCAGTGTATCTGGTGAAGGACACAGATGATAAATGTAAATGCCCCCTGGGTACCTAACAGAGACCCTGAGCTTAGTTCAAAATTTAGTCCTATTTCAAGATCATCAGAAATGTGGGCTAAGCAGATTTCCTAGGTATCACACCAAAAATACAACATGTAGAAGGACTGACAGACTGAACTTCATCAGGATTAAGAACTTCTGCTCTTGGGGCGCCTGGGTGGCTCAGAGTTAAGCCTCTGCTTTCAGCTCAGGTCATGATCTCAGGGTCCTGGGATCGCGCCCCACATCAGGCTCTCTGCTCAGCAGAGAGCCTGCTTCCTCCACCTCTCTCTGCCTGTCTCGCTGCCTACTTGTGATCTCTCTCTCTGTGTCAAATAAATAAATAAAATCTTAAAAAAAAAAAAAGAACTTCTGCTCTTCAAAAGACGCTGTTAATACAGTGAGAAGACAAAGATGGAGAAAATATGTGCAAACCACGTATCTGACAACAGACTTAGAACTCTAAAACTCAGTAAGAAAACAAGCAACTCAATAAATAAGTGAAAGAGTAACCAGAGAGTTCACCAAAGATGAATAAGCATGTGAAAAGATAAGCCACAATATTACTCCTTAAGGAAATGCAAAAACCATGAGATAAAACTATCAACCTGCCTGAATGGCTAAAAAAATATTTTTTTTAAAAGATTTTGTTTATGGGGCGCCTGGGTGGCTCAGTGGGTTAAAGCCTCTGCCTTGGGCTCAGGTCATGATCTCAGGGTCCTGGGATCGAGCCCCGCAGGGAGCCTGCTTCCTCCTCTCTCTCTGCCTGCCTCTCTGCCTACTTGTGATCTCTGCCTGTCAAATAAATAAATAAAATCTTAAAAAAAAAAAAGATTTTGTTTATTTATTTGACAGAAATCACAAGTAGCCAGAGAGGCAGAAAAAGAGAGAGCGAGAGAGAGAGCAGGGAAGCAGGCTCCCCGCTGAACAGAGAGCCCGATGTGGGGCTGATCCCAGGACCCTGAGATCATGACCTGAGTTGAAGGCAGAGGCTTAACCCACTGAGCCACCCAGGCGCGCTGGTTAAAAAAATTTCTTATAACCACACCAAGTATTGGTGAAGATATGGAACTGGAAGATGTGGAACAATATTGATGGTGGGAATGTTAAGACAGAAAAAACATTTTAAAAATTAAAGATACATTTTGGGGTGATGAAGATATGTTCTGGAATGAAAGAGTTGTGTTGGTTGCACAATCCTGTGAATATACTAAAAAGCACTAAAATATGGGACGCCTGGGTGGCTCAGTCAGTTAAGCATCTGCTTTGGCTCAGGTCATGATCCCAGGGTCTTGGGACTGAGTCCCACATTGGGCTCTCTCTGCTCAGCAGGGAGCCTGCTTCTCCCTCTGCCAGCCACTCCCCCTGCTTATAATAAAATAAAATAAAAATAAATAAAATCTTTTTTAAAAAAGTGCTAAAATGAACCTTGCAGGAATGACTTAACGATCCCCCTCCTAAGTATCTACCCAAGAGAAATTAAGGCATTATGTCCAGACAAAGGCTTGTACACAAATGTTCACAGCAGGGTTATACGTAACAGTCAAAAACTGGAAGCAAATGTTCATCACCTGAAGAATGAACTGTGACCCATCTTTATAAAGGAATAAGATTCAGCTACAAAAAGGAATGAACTGTTGACATTTAACATGGACGGATCTCAAAATGATGTTGAGTAAAAGAAGCCAGACACCTCTCCCCCAAAAGTACATCTACTATACGTGCATATACATAATGTACACACACTGATTCTACTTAAATGAAATACCAGAAAACGCAAACTAGAAAGCAAGTCAGTGGTTGTCTAGGAATGGGTAAGGAAGGGGCAGTAGGCAGGAGGGAGGATTTATAAAGGGGCTTAGGAGACTTTTGGGGTAATAGATTTATCATCTTGATTGGGGTGACAGTTTCAGAGACATACATACATCAAAACTCAACATGTACAGTGTAAACATGTACAGTTTACTATATGGCAATTATATCTCAATTAAGCTGTTCTATAAAAAAGAGAAGGTGATCAGAGGCTATCTGCAGATATATTTGAGGGGATGACATGGAAGAAGCAGTGATCTTGAGACACTTCCCACTTCATTCAGGATGTCAAATCTGGGCTCCGGTAAAGGCTTTCCTTAATTTTCTGCTGCACACACATTTGTCATGTGTTCTTTTAGCAGTTAGAGTCACATTACATACAGAAACCTTCCACCCACCCAAATCTGTCCAAGGGGAACATTCTCTCCTGTTCTCAGACTCAAAACAATTTCCAATGTTCCTCTACCCTAACCATTACATCTGATCTAGTCCTACCCATAACTAATCTTCCCCAAACCTCTTTTCATTTGCACAACCCCAGTGTGAATCCTCATTACTTCCTGACTCTTTATTTCCTCAGCCTCAGAGCTGCTCTGCTCTAGTTAGCCTGCTTTGCTATAAATACACAGTGTTCGCTACCAGTCAGAGCTCCTTGGGCGAACTCTTCCAGCCCTGCCAGGCTTGGCCCCAGCTCCCTTTTGGTCTATTTGCTTACCACATCTGACTTCTCCTTCTACCGTAACCCGCCTCTCCATACTTCCCCCGCCCCAGCTCCTACAAGGAGCATCTCTGCTGCACCATGACCCAAACCCAGCAACTCCTGAGAAGACTAGAGGTAAACAACTGATGGAAGAGAATACCCACTAGGATGACGACAATCAAAAGGACAGGCAGTAACAAGTGCTGATGGGCAATGCAGAGACACCGGACCCCACATACTGCTGGGCGAAGGTGAACCGGTGCGGCCACCCTGCACAAGGCTGGTAGTCCCTCAGAAAGTTAAACACAGAGTCACCCTATGACCCAGCAATTCCATTCCTGGAGACGAACCCAAGAGAAATGAAACGAAATGTACATCCCCACAAAAACCTGCACACAAATGTTCACAGTGTCCTTATTCACAGCAGCCAAAAAAGAGGAAACCACCTAACTGTGTAGAGCATTTGGCGATGAACAGAGACAAGCTCTGAGTAAGTATAATCACTGGACCCTTGGGGAACCTGAAGAAATCAAAAAGGGAGAGATGAGAACCCATGAGGCGTTCCACAGAGATGACAACCTTCCCTCCCATTAAGCCGGGCTGGAAATGAATTCCCTAAGATTCTCTCCAGTGTCCTTCTGGTAATTCCCAGCCAGTCCACGTGAGTGATGAGTAGTGCTGAGACAGTCTGGACTGCACACACTGTTCCCATCCCCGGAAAGAAACAGCTCTCTTAGCCACAACTTTCTCATTTTGCCAAACTCAGTCCCCTTCCAGTGCTCTAGACTCTTCCACTTCTGACTCTGCCAGGGACACTGCTTCCAACCGGAATGGCCTTCCTGCCCCCTTCTCCCACCCACCCTCCCTAACCCACCTCGAAAACCACATTTAAGTAATGCCTCCTGGGGCACCTGGGTGGCTCAGTGGGTTGGGCCTCTGCCTTCGGTTCCGGTCATGATCTCAGGGTCCTGGGATCGAGCCCCGCATCGGGCTCTCTGCTCGGTGGGGAGCCTGCTTCCCCCACCCTCTGCCTGCCTCTCTGCCTACTTGTGACCTCTCTGTCAAATAAATAAATGGAATCTTTAAAAAAAAATACCTCCTAAATTGAACAAATCTGTCATCGGTTGGTCTCTCTACCTAAACAAGCAAAAAATTAACATCAATACTGATGTGCTCCACTGAATACAGACACTCGAAAACAGCAGCCTCGGTATATAAGAAATGTTTATACAGCTGTTTAACAGCTACGTTCTGAGGGGTCCCTGGGTGGCTCAGTCAGTTGCATGTCTGACTCCTGATTTCAGCTCAGGTCATGATCTCAGGGTCATTGAGTTCAAGCCCTGCATTGGGCGTAGAGTCTACTTACAATAAAGAGAGAGAGAAGAAAAAAGAGGAATGCAGGAAAAAAAATAATTTTGCATTCCTTAATGAAAATGAAAGGTTCAGGTCAAGATCATCAATGATGCTAATGCCCCAGGTTAAAGGTGGATGGGAAACTAAAGATCTATACAGAACCTCAAGAGATCACTTCCTAATCACAAGAGGCTGCAAAGGACACATACACAGCTGTGACCATCTTCACTAATAGTGGGACAATCAGACATTATGAAATAGTCTCATCAAAAACATATAACCTAAATTTACCCAAGCTTTTAGATCTAACTTACAGTGCACAAGAAATAGCAGGGCTAGTGGCGCACATTAAGTATCAAAGGATGCAACCAGCCAAACCCAGAGTGTGGGACATTCTGTTAAGACAACTGGTTTGGGGGCACCTGGGTGGCTCAGTCTGTTGGACATCTGCCTTCGGCTCAGGTCATGATCCCAGGGTCCTGGGATCAAGCCCTGCATTGGGCTCCCCGCTTATTGGAGAGCCTGCTTCTTCCTCTCCCACTCCCCCTGCTTGTGTTTCCTCTCTAGCTGTCTCTGTCAATTAAATAAAATATTTAAAAAGAAAAAAACAACTGGCTTGATCTCAAAGTTAAAGGTAATGACATAAAAGGAAGGGGGGGAAGGGACCACATCTAGATGAAAAGACTTGAGCATTTAGGGGTGAAGTGTCATGATAATATCTAATATACTTTGTTTCTTTTTTAAAAAGGTTTTATTTGAGAGAGAGAGAGAGAGAGAGAGAGAGGGCATGAGCAGGGGCACAGGGAGAAGGAGAATCCCTGCTGAGCAGGGAGCCCCATGTGGGCAGAAGGCAGATGCTTAACTGACTGAACCACCCAGGTGCCCCTCTAATTTACTTTGTATTAGTTCAACCAAAAGAACAGATAGGGAGCAAATACAGTCAACCCTTGAACAACACAGGTCTGAACTGTGTGGGTCCACTAGTATGTGGACTTTTTACAGTACGGTACTTGTATGTATTTTCTCTCATTATTCTCTTAACGTGTTCTTTTCCCTAGCTTACGTTATTGTAGAAACACTGTATACAATATATATTTAACATACAAATGTTAATTGACTGTTTATCGGTGAGGCTTCTGGTCAGTAATAGTCTATCAGTACTTAAGTTTTTGGAGAGTCAGAAGTCATACTAGAATTCGACCACAAGGGGGGTTAGTACCCTTAAGCCCCACACTGTTCAAGGGTCAACTGCTGAAATTAGGCAGGAGTTTGTGTGTGTGCGTGTATTTTATGATTCTATTTACTTGAATTTTTTCATAACAGAACATTTTAAAAAGAGACAGCTACTCCACATTAGAGGAAGGGAAGCTTCCTGAAGCAGTGCTGTTAGGACATGCTCTCTGGTCAGATCACAATCTGGTTAAAGAGTTTCTGATACTGAATCCCCAGGATTCCCCAACTTTACCAGAAGCTGGAAGACCTGCCAGGGAACCTCAATATGCAGAAATGCTTCAAATCAAACCTTCTGAAGTACTTCAAGGTGTGCTTAACCAGTTGCCAGCCCCCTTCCCAGGCAAGAAGGCCCTGACTACTAATTCAGATTTAAGTAATCCTCCACGTCATTATATAAGTCCCTCCTGTTTTTTTTGTTTTAGAGAGCTGCAGGGTGGTAAGACTTTAGAAAGTTAAGAAGTGTGGGAAAAGTCTGTAATAAAGAATACATAACATCGTTTGCTTAGTTTATTGTGTTGGGACAGAAGGGCCTGAAAAAATATGAATACTGGTAAACATTCTAATTACTGGGGAAGGGTGAGCAGAAACCTTGAAGTTTCCATTTTTGCCCTTCCCTTGCCCTTCCTCCTTACCCTTTTTCATCTTTAATCTTCATACAACAAAACCTACCTGTAGCCTAGAACAAAATGACCTGTCCTTTTTAGTTCAATATTGCCATTAGTATCCTCACCCAAAGAGGTTTTCAAATTTACTAACAAAGTTATAGAAAGCATTCTTACTGTATTATAATTTATATTATGATTTACTGTGGCAAAATATAAATAACATAAAATTTACCGTTTTAACCTCCTTTAGCTTTATAAACAAATTCTCAAACCTACAATTCAACTTTCTTCCTTGCATGTACGAAAGACTTCCTGGCCACCTCTTCGGGTTGTAGGGAGGATTCCATGTGCAAATCGGTAAAGCAGCTTAGCAAATAATGAAACACTTTACAGAGATACACAATTTACCTGAAGTCAATATGGGACTGACTGTAGGAAATGACATGATTTTGCCTTGCCACCCCCTCCAAAAAGATTAGATTTAAAAAGATTTCAGTTGCCACTAGTCCAAAATATTTTTGAGTTCATTAACCTCGAGACTAAGTGTTCTCCTGCAGCTCTCACTCACCCAAAAGCGACCCATCCTTTCATTTCTACATCTCACTTCTGTTACAGTTGCTGGATGAACTTCCTCACTTTTACTCAAAGGCTTAACCATCAAAAAGCCGGTTGGTTAGGTGACTGAACTGACTTTCAGAGTCACCCAGCTGTTCACAAACCAGACACTAGTTCTTTGAATTGTAAGCTGTGTCTGAGAAACATGCAATGCCTGGGGGGTTCAGTCAGTTAAATGCCTGCCTTCTGCTCAGGTTGTGATCCCAGGGTCCTGGGATGGAGCCCCACCTAGGGCTCCCTGCTCAGTGGGGAGCCTGCTTCTCCTTTGCCCTCTGCTGCTCCCCCTGCTTGTGCTTGCTCTTTCTTTGTTAAATAAATAAATAAAATCTTAAAAAAAAAAAAGGATCTGAGAAACAGAGGTATATGAAGGATCAGTATAAAGATGCTCTGGGACCTGTCTTTAGGAAAGAGTGACTCTATTATTAATGCCAAGTTTATTAGTCAGGGTTTCCAAAGAAAACAGAACCAACAGAACCACCAAGATGGAGGAAGAGAACCTAATGGCTCTGATGGGACCATATATAAGCTCACAGTTTGCCAATTACCTTCAAGGGAGATTTAAAATGTTCTTAAATAGAAACTTCATATATATAAGATTTACCTATGTGACAATGTATAAGATCACATAAATACATACAGAATTTTATGTATACATGTGTGTGTGTATATATATATACATACACACACACATATATAAAGTTTATATATGTGACATTTATTACAAGTGAATAGCTCACACAATTACGGAGACCAAGAAGTCCCAAGATCTGCAGTCTGAGGGCCTGACAACCAGGATAGCCAATGGTCTAAGATCCAGTCTGAGTTTCACAGCAGGAGAAAACCTTCAAAGAGAGGTGAATTCTCTCTTGTTCAAGCTTTTTGCTTTACTCAGGACTCTTCACAACTGGACAAGGGCAATCTGCTTCGCATAGTCTAGAAAGACCCTCACAGATACATCCAGAAGAATGTTTTAACCAAGTAACTGGGCATCCCTGCCCCCGTCAAGCTGCCACGTAAAAGTAAGCAGCCGGCCAGGACTAGATATGAAAAGCTAACAGGAGCTCAGTCACTTGAGGTTTCAGGTAAAAAAATGCGGAACTGTAATGCTTAAGCACAAGACCCAGCTCTTCAGGCTGAAAAGGAAATGCTAAAGAACAGAAATGTCCGAAGTTTCACAACACTTTCTCTTTCAAAAGTTACTGAAAGGAAGGTTTAATGGGACTGAAACTGTGCTAGTTAAGATTTTGGCAAAATAAAGATCCACCTGCCCAACTGGATCACCAATGCACAGCCTGCTGGGACAACATTTTAGAGACGTCATTACGAAGTACTAATTCAAGGTGGAAACACAACACTATCATGAAAACAAGGAAAAGGGATGAACATTTCATATTCCGTAACTCCACATGCTTCCCCACCACATGACACTGCACGGCTGAACACACTATGAAGTGTTAATAAATACATGATTTATGAAATCACATTTCAAGGTGAGAGATCTGTCCATTAAGATGCAGTCTGGATTTGAGAGGAAGAGTCTGGATGAAGAAAAGTGTTATGCCCCAATAATGGGTCCGTGATTAAAGGAGCGAGACTGATACAAAGTGAAGGTCAAGCAAAGCTTTATTTCGCGCCAAGCATCAAGAATCAGACCGAACGTTCGGGGCCGCACCTCTTACAAGAGAGGGCGACCCTTCTCTGTTTCACAGTCTAGCTTTTAAGGGCAAAGGCCATGTGGTCGGGCCTGGCCACGCGCAGGTGACCAATGAGATTGTAACAGACAGGAAACTCCACAGTGATGCTAGGTGACCAACTGAATTATAATTTACCCTAGTAGACATTTGAATCAGCCTATTATACCTTGATTAGGATTGGCGCCAAAAGGGTTCCCAAAGGGCGGGGGCCCATACTCCTTGGTAGCTAGGGAGACAGTATGCAACCCCCTACTGATCAGATGTCTCCACCTGGCCTGACCCACCTTTGTATCTGGGCTTTGTTACCTGGAGCTGGTTTCCGGGACTTGTTTTTAAGTGAATCCCCTGGGGGAAGGGGAGCAGGGTTAAACAATAAGGTTTTTGTTTAACCTCAATGAAAGCCTCTTGCTAAAATATGAAAATATAAAATAGGTCCTTACAAAAAGGTACTGATATTAATTTCCTCATCTGTAAGAACACCACACTGCGGTGTTGTGGTGATGCAACATCACCATTTATTTCCAGAACTTTTTCATCACAGCAAACACAAACTCCATGCAGATTAAGCAATAACAACCTAGGTCCTGCTCTTCTAGCCCTTAATAATCTCTACTCTACTTTCTATGAATTGTCCTTTTTTAAACAGCCCATGGAAGTGGGATTACAAAGTATCTGTCCTCATCTACGGTGTACTTCAGCATGGTGTTTCCTAGGATCAACACATGGCATGCATCAGAACTTCATTCCTTCCTACAGTGACTACCATGCCATTGCATGTAAATACCACATCTTGCTTATCCTTTTTTATTAATTTTATTTAAATTCGAGTTAGTTAACATATACTGTATTTTGCTTATTTTTTTATCTGCTGATGTGGGTTGCTTCTACTTTTTGACTCTCATTCTGTTATGACCAACAGTGTATCAGTATCTGTTCTGAGATCCTGTTTTCAAATCTTTGGGGTATATACCTAAAAGTGAGTTTGCCAAGACATACAGTAACTCTGTTTACATTTTTAAGGAACAACAAAACTGCTTTCCATAGCACCAGCACTGTTTCAACTTCTTAACAGCAATACACAAGGGTTCCAATTTTCCAGGTCCTCCCCAACACATGCTTTTTAAATTAATTTATCTGACAAAAAGAAAGAGCAGGAAAAAGCACAAGCAGGGGGAGCGGCAGAGGGAGTAGACTCCCCGGGGCTCAACCCCAGAACCCTGGGATCATGATTTGAGCCAGAGGGAGACAAAGATGCTAAGGCTTAACTGACTGAGCCACCCAGGTGTCCCCCCCCCACCCCACCCCACCATCTTTTAAATAACAATCAGTGTGAAGTGGTATTTCATTGTTGGTTTGATTTGTATTTCCCTAATGACTAGTGACATGCATTTTTGTATGTGTGAATTAGCCATTTGCATGTCTTCTTTGAAGAAATGTCCATCCAGGTCTTGTGCCATTTTGAATAGAGTTTTATGTTCCTGAGTTGTAGGAGTTCTTACATATTCTGAATACTAATTCCTTATCAGATATATGATTTACAGGTATTTTTTCTTTCTTTCTTTTTTTTTTTTTAAGATTTTATGTACTTATTTGACAGGCAGAGATCACAAGTAGGCAGAGAGACAGGCAGAGAGAGGGGGGAGGCAGGCTCTCCCCGCCAAGCAGAGAGTCTGACGCAGGGCTCGATCCCAGGACCCTGAGATCACGACCCGAGCCGAAGGCAGAGGCTTTAACCCACTGAGCCACCCAGGTGCCCCATACAGGTATTTTTTCTTATTCTGATTGTCTTTTTACTCTCTTGATAGTGTCCTTACAGTTTTTAATTTTGATGAAGTCCAATTTACCTGTTTTTCCTGTCATTGCCTGTGCTTTCAGGGTCATAGCCACAAAATCACTGTCAAATCCAATGTCATAATTTTTCCCCTATATTTTCTTTCAAGAATTTTATAGTTTTAACTCTTGAAGCCTTTGGTTTGATCTAATTTTTGTACATGGTTAATAGATAAGGGTCAAGCTTACTCTTTTGCAGGTAGAGTTTCCCAGGACCATTACCATTTGTTGAAGACACTGTCCTTTTACCACTAAATGGACTCAGCACCTCTGTGCAAGTTCAACTGATCCTGTACGTGAAGGTCAATTTCTGGGCTCTATATTCCACTGATCTACACATGTTCCCTTATGCCAGTACCACAACATTTTGATTACTGTTTTGAAATCATGAAGTGGGAGACTTCAACTTTGTTTTGAGCTTTCAACAGTGTTTTCACTATTCAGAGTCCCATGATTTTCTAGCTGAATTTTAGGATGGATTTTTCTATTTCTGCAAAAAAACCAGTCACTGAAATTTTATTGCATTGAATACGTAGATGGATTTGGGTAGTATTGTCATCCTAACAAAATTAAGTTTTCTAAGCCAAAAACGTGACATGTCTCTCTTTTTATATCTTCTTTAATTTTTCCCAGCAGTTTTATAGTTCCCAGTTTACAGGTCTTTCATACACTGAGTTAATTTTTTAAACTCAGTTAAAAAAAAAAATTCCAGTAGAGTTAACATGCAGTGTTATATTAGCTTCAGATGTACAATATTGTGACTCAACACTTCCATACATCACCTCATCCTAAGTGCACCCCTCAATCCCCATCACCAATTTCACCCATCACCCCACCTGCCTCCCCTCTGGTGGTGGAGTGTGTTCTCTAGAGTTAACAGTCTGTTTCTTGGTTTGTGTCTTTTTTTTTTTTTTTTTTTGCCTTTGCTCATTTGTTTTATTTCCTAGATCCCATATATGAGTGAAATCAGATAGTATTTGTCTTTCCTACCAAGCTAATTTTACTTTTTTTGATGCTATCGTAAGTGGAACTGTTTTCCTGGTTTCCTCTTCAGCTAGGTTCATCGTTAGTATACAAAAATGAAACTGGTTTTTGCGTATTCACTTTCTCTCCTGCAACTTTGCTGAATTAGTTTATTAGTGCTGTCACAGGTTTTTATTCTCATTTTTTAGTATGAAATCTTTAGATATTCTACATATATAAGATCACGTCATCTGCATCTACTCTTTCCTTTCCCATCTGGATGCCTTTTCTCTTTTTTCCTTGCCAAACTGCTCTGGTTAAAACTTCCAGTACGGTTATGAATAGAAGTAGCGGCAGTGGGCATTCTTGCCTTGTCCCTGAACTAAATCAGAGGAAGCACTATTGTATCAGTCTTTTACCACTATGATGTTCACTGGGTGCTTTTCATATATGGCTTTTATCATGCTGAAGTAACAGTCTTCTATTCCTAGTGTTTTGAGTCACCAAAGGCTGCTGAATTTCGTCAAAGGCTTTTTCTGGATCAGTTGACATGATCATGTATTTTTTTTTGTTCCTTTCATTCTATAAATGTGTACTATACTGATCACTTTTTCGATGTGCAATCATCCTAGCATTCCAGGAACAAATCCCACTTGCTCGTGGTGTATAATCCTTTTAATAGACTGCTTAATTTGATTTCCTGGTATTTTATTCAAGATTCTCAAATCATCGTATTTATAAGGGCTACTGACCTGTAGTTTAATTTTTGTAGCATTTGCTTGGCCTTGGTTATCAGAACAATGCTGGCTCATAAAATGATTTAGTAAGTGTTCCTCCCCTCTTTGATTTCTGGGAAAAATGAGAGGACCAGTTAGTTCTTTAAATGTTAGTTAGCACTCACTAGTGAAGACATCAGGTCCAGGGTTTTTCTTTGCCAGTAGATTTCAGGTATCCGATTTGATCTCCTCACTTGACAAATACGATTTTTACTGAGTTGGTTTTGGTAGTTTGTGTTTCCAGGAACTTATTAAATTTTATCCAGGTTATAAAAATCTGTTGTTGTACAAGTGTTCACAGGACTCTTATGATCCTTTTTTACCCCCTGTAGAATAGGTAGTAAATTCCCAATAAAGTTCATTTCCGATTTTAGAAATGGGAGGGTTTTTTTTTTTAAGTCAATCCAGCTGGGACTGTGCTAGCCTGGGGTCTGCTTGAGATTCCCTCCCTCCCCTCCACTTCTGCCCCTCCCATCCCCTACTTGTGTCTGCTCCCTCTCAAATACATAAATAAAATCTTAAAAGAGAGGTTTCTTTTTTCCCCGCAATGTTAGCATTTATTGCTATGAATTCCTCCCTTAGCACTGCTTTACTGTGTCCCATAAGTTTTAGTGTATCGTGTTTTCATTTTATTCATCTCTAAGTATTTAAAAATTTCCCTTGTGATTTCATCTTTGGCCCACTCCACTGGTTCTTTAACAGCGTGTTGTTTAACATCCGCAAATTTGTGAATTTTCCAGTTTTCCTCCTGTTACTGATTTCTAACTTCATTTCACTACGGTCAGAAAAGAAATTTGTATGATATCTATCTTGCTACCAAGACTTACACTGTGGCCTAACAGCAGGTGTGTCCTACAGAAGGTCCCATGTGCACTTGAGAAGAACGTATGTGCTGTTTCTGGGTGGGGTCCTGTGTCTCTTAGATCTGGTTGGGTTATTGTTATTCAAGTTCTCTATTTCCTCACTTCTGTTCCCTGGTTCTACCCACTCTTGAATATCATTGTAAAATTATCTACTTCTTCCATCAGTTCTGTCAATTTTTGCTTCATACAATTTTTTTCATTTTAACTGTTATTTATTTGACAGAGAGAGAGCATAAGCAAGGGGAGCTGCAGAGGGAGCAGGAGAAGCAGCCCAATGTGGGGCTCAATCCCAGGACCCTGGGATCATGACCCCAGCCAGAGGTAGGCGCTTAACAGACTCAGCTACCCAGGTGGCCCTTAACAGTTTTTATTTAAAGTTGCATATAAGATTATTCTACTGCAGCATCTTCTCAATTATTTCTTCCTTATATACGCCCTTTTCCTTTCCTACTTGGCAAAATCTGGCTTTGTGTTCAAGGACTTTTTGGCGGTCTTCGTCCAGTTTTAGTCTAGTGATAACCACCTTGCTTAGAGTGAACGCCCACACAGACAGTTGGGCCATCCACCTTCTCTCGCTGTACTCGTTCAATGTAGAGGACATGCCTCTTCCTGCAAACCTGGGATAATTTGCCAATTTGCTGACCTTTGAAGTGTCCTCGCACAACTGCACTTCATCATCCTTTCGGATGGGCACGGATCAAACCTTTTACTTCCATCTTAGCTCTTTGGAAAGAGGGAAAGACATGATCTTCCTGCAAATGTGGGATGGTGCACTGAAATGCCGTTTAGTTTTTGTTCTGGTCAGAAGTCACAAAGGGATTAAACTTCATGTTGGCCAAGGGCACTTCAGCAACGGCCACAAAAGGGAAGGGCTGCTTCATATAATTTGCTGACCTGTCATTACATGTGTAAATGTTTACCATTATTTTATCTTCTTGCTGTACTGAATCTTTTTTTTTTTCAAAGATTTTTATTTATTTATTTCACAGAGATCACAAGTAGGCAGAGAAGCAGGCAGAGAGAGAAAGGAGGAAGCAGGCTCCCTGCTGAGCAGAGAGCCCGATGCGGGGCTCGATCCCAGGACCCTAGGATCATGACCCAAGCCGAAGGCAGAGGCTTTAACCCACTGAGCCACCCAGGCGCCCCTGTACTGAACCTTTTAAGTCCTTCTTTGTCCCTTGCAAATTTTTCCAATTTAAAATCTATCTTGACTCATCTCAGTACAGCCACCCCAGCTCTCTTTTGGTTACTATTTATGTGAATTCTCTTTTCCCACTCTTTCATATTCAAATTTTTTGTGTCTTTGGATCTAAACTGAGTCTCTTGTAAATAAATAATTGGATCAGGTTTTTCTAGCCAATATGCCAATCTGTCTTTTTGGAGTTTAATGCATTTATATTTATAGAAATTACTGTTAAGGAAGGACTTAATTCTGTCATTTTGGTGTCTGTGTTCTGTAAGCCTTACAGCTTTTTTGTTATTCTGCACCAATATCTTCTTTTGTGTTCAGCTGATTTTTTTTTTTTTTTGGTAGTAAAACATTTTAAGTCCCTTCTCATTTCTTTTTGTGTGTACTCTGCAGCTATTTCACTTGTCATTATCCATCAGCTTTACGGATGTTAATAATGTACCTTATTGTGTTGTATGCGACAAAACCCTTTCCTACAATACTGTGATGCCAACAGACATATCATCATTTTGAGACCAGAGTTTAAGCAAAAGGAAATGAACATTTTAAGTGTAAACGCTGAAGTATTTAAAGCCAGAAATTATTACAGATTTCCAAACTAGAAAGGAAAAGCCCAGTGAAGCACAACAGATTTTAATTTTCAATAAAGTAAATATTACTCTCTAATAATCCACCTAAACAGAAAGCTCTTGGGAGTCCCTTGGTGGGGGGGGGGGGGGAGAGGCATGGTGCCTGGGTGGCTCAGTCAGTTAAGTGTCTGACTCTTTCATGATCTCAGAGTTCTAAGACTGAGCCCTGCACAGGGCTCCCTGCTGCTTCTGATTCTCTCCCCCGCCAATCCCCCTCCCCGCTTCCCACTTTCTCTAAGAAATAAACAAATCTTTAAAAAAGAGCAAGAAGTCTTACAACCAAAAAGTGAGAAAACCCTTGTAGATTATCCCCAGCATTACTAGTCCATTTCTTGCCTCCACCACTGCAATGGAATTACAAACCCCATCTGGGCCCCTGGCTGGGCCTAGGTTTTTGGTCCTTAAAAGCCCTGAAAGCTGGTTTTTGGTGACCTGATGGACTTGGGTACCTGACAGGTTGTTTTCTCCTTTTTTTCTTTCCATCTTGTTTTCTTTTTTCTTCATTCTCCATTCTTTTGTTTCCCCCCCCTTTTTTTTTTCTGTTTTCCTTTTTCTTTTTGGTTCTATTTTCTTATTTTTCTTCATTGTCTTTTCTCACTTTTTTATGTTATTAGCATAATTAGTAAGCACAATTTTATTTTATATCATTAGTATTAGTGTTGTTAGCACAGTTGGCACTGCCAGTTAGAATGGTTAGCAGATCACCATGCAGTAGGGCCTTGCAGACATCTCGGGTAACTAACTACCCATATCTACAATTATGAACTCCAATTATGAGACCACTAGGCAGGGTAACTTTGCAATGGTGAAGTTGGCCCAGCACATCTTGACTGGGACAGAGACTGTGAAGGTCATTAAGGAGAGTCAGCAGAGCTCCTCCAGTTTCCAGGCACTTTTCCATGAAGCACTTTTCTATGAAGCACACAGCACAAAGACCCTGAATCACACCAATATTGTAAAGTGGAGGTGACTGACTCTGAGGAAGTCCTATTCCTTGCCTGGGAGTAAGTACGTTAGTGGAGGAGACCTGTTTGGTTGTTTACAGTGGACCATGGCCACATGACAGACAAAGAAGCCAGAGGCAAATTCCAGCAGCTAGCAGCCACTGTGCAGTAGGGCATAATCCACAGGGTCCTGAAGCAGAGAACCTGCTTTGTGACACTTGACTGAAAGTAAAAACTGCAGACTTTGGCCTCAGCAATGAGTTCACCACTGGCCATAAGCAGAAAACCTGTTCTAAGAGCCTCCCTTATACTACCCCAGAACCCTTCCTGTGCCAAAAGTACAATGATCCAAAGTCACCCTCTGCCCCACACCCCCCCCCCTCATCCACTCTGGTGAATGTGTGAAACACGCTAATTATTCTGTCACCATGGTCACTGGTGTCCCTGCCTTTTGTGGGAGAGGACTTATGAAAGCTATGAAAGCAGATCCTGAAGGGGCAATACCACATTCTGATAACCTTACCTCTTGAATGTGAAAACCTCAAGAAAACTATGACCCTCAACCCCAGCAATAGAGGAACGTTAGAAAATACTATGAGGGATCCATGGATAAATACGGCCAGAAGGAGAAACTCAGATCTTACATAAAGTGCCTCATGACAACAAGGACCCCTGGGGTGACCAAGGTCATGATGAACATGGGCTATGGGTGGGATCCAGGACTCATGAACAGCACTGGAAGTACCAGTACCAGTACTGGAAGTACCAGAGTATGATGGCCACCTCAGCGACACCAAGAAACCCAAGGTGGAGGGCCACCCCCATGATAGGAAGTCCCTCCTCCCCTTCTGCTGACCCTAATAACTGCATTCTTCCCCCAACCTGGCAGGTTCAGCAGGTGTCTGACAATGCAGTAAACAACACGTGCGGCAAGCCTGCTATTCCCATCTGGCTCTGCAAGGCAGAAAATCAGCGGTGTAGGAGTACCAGAGCTCAGAGCAGAAGACCATGGTGCCTGCCAGTCCCGCACCTAGGCTGGAGTCAAGGACCATCCTACCAGTGGCCATTGGACCTCCTCCACCTCCAGCAGCAGGAGCACAGCACCAGAGGGAACCAACTGTCCTCAATGTGTGTCCGTAAGAAGAAATCCTTTGCAAACCAGGCAGCCTGATGGCAAGACCCAAACCTCTCCCTCTTGTCACAGCCAGGGCCAATGGAGACGGCTGACAGGCTCCTCTTTATTCTAAGACACTTCTGTTTTAGGCTGTCCAGCAAGAATCAGAAAAGCAAACAAAATACAGTGAAGACAACTGAATCTCTCATGGTGGATGGCCAAGGCAGAAATCAAATCAAAGACCATGGGGAGGTTGACTTCACTCCCTGAATTTTAGATGAAAAGAAAGAAGATGCTGAGCTCCAGCGAGCCTGACAATACAGTACAGATCAGCCAGAGACTAGGCTCCAAACAGCTGCAGACGGGAGCAATGTAAGAAGTACAGGCTGTATGTGCGAGATACTTGGGGAAGAGGAGTTGGTTATTACTGATAAGGAAAGATTTACTTTTGCCACTTACCATTTGTTTTCTGTATGTCTATTTTCCCATTGTTCAATTCTTCATTTACTGAAATTTTTTGTATTTAGTTGAATTTTTAATGTAATTTTTTCCAGGGGCTCTGCATCATTCCTTCTTCAACTGACGGAGCAGCCGCGATATGGACTGTTGCTGCGTGTCTCGGCAAAGTGAAAACTACTGGGGGGTCTTGCTCCTGCAGTTAAATGTTCCAGCCCAGGATGACTTGTCACTGGCTAGAATGAGTCACACCATACAAGAAACTAAGGAGTGTGATTCTTTTGTGGACCTGGAAAGCACACAGTTAGAAATACTTGGGAACTAGAATGAGTTTTACAGTGGCTTGCTATAGTAATAATAAATGTAATTTTTAAGATATTATTTATTTGAGAGAGAGAGAGATCGTGCGTGCACTCAAGTGGGTAGAGGGATACAGGAAGAGGGAAAAGCAGACTCCCTGATGAGCAGGGAGCCCAACACAGGTCTCGATCCCAGGACCCCAGGATCATGACCTGAACTGAAGGCAGGCACTACATGACTGAGCCACCCAGGTGTCCCTGGCATCCATGATTTCTGATGAGCAATCAAGTGTGAAAATCTTTAGAATTCCTTATATATGACAAGTTGATTCTCTTGCTTTCAAGTTCTTGTTGCTTTGCAAATTCAAGTTACAACTTGACTGTAATGTGTCTTGGCGTAGATTTCTTGGGTTTATCCTCCTCGGAATTCATTAAGCTTCTTAGATGTGTAAATTCATTAAATTCTGGAAGTTTTGGGCCATTTGATTTTCACAAATGTTTTGTTCCTCTCTAAATATTCTACCTCTGGAGCACCCATGAAGTGTATTTGGCATGGATGATGATGTCCTGCAGATCTCTCAGGCTGTGTTCATCTTTCATAATTCTTCTTTCTTTCTGTTCCTCAGGCTGAATAATTTTGATGGTCTTCAGCTTGCTCATCTTTTCTTCTGTCTACTTGCATCTGCTGCCAAACCCTTCTAATAAATTTCATTTTGGGGCGCTTGGGTGGCTCAGCTGGCTGAGTGTCTGACTCTTGGTTTGGGCTCAGGTCATGATCTCAGGTTTGTAAGATTGAGCCCTGCACTGGGCTCCCTGCCCAGCAGGGAGTCTGCCTGAGATTCTCTCTCCCTGTCTAAAATAAATGAATAAATCTTTAAAAAAATTTTCATTTCAGTTACTGTACTTTTTTTTCTACTCCAGAATTTGTTCCTTTTTTATTTTTTAATTTTTTTTTAAAGATTTTATTTATTTATCTGACAGACAGAGGTCACAAGTAGGCAGAGAGGCAGGCAGAGAGAGAGAGGAGGAAGCAGGCTCCCTGAGGAGCGGAACCCGATGTGGGACTCCATCCCAGGACCCCGGGATCATGACCGAAGGCAGAGGCTTAACCCACTGAGCCACCCAGGCGCCCCTGTTCCCTTTTTATAATTTCTTTCTTGATGGTCTCATTTTGTGCAGACATTGTATATTCTCAATTGCCTTTAGTTCTTTGTCGCTGATTTCCTCTGGCCAAGTAATTTAACACAGTGGATTTAAAGTCTTTTTTTTTTTTTTAAAACAAGAGTTATTTACTTATTTATTTTAGAGAGACAAGAGAGCGCGCACAAGGTCAAGCAGAGGAGGGGGAGAGGGAGAGACACAGACTCCTTGCTGAGAATGGAGCCCAAAATGGGGCTCAATCCCACGACCCCAGGATAATGACCTGAGCCAAAATCAAGAGTTGGGACGGTCAGCTACGCAGGTACCCCAATTTAATCCTTTAATTTTTAATTCCAATGTCTAAGCTTCCTCTGAGATGGTTTCTGTCCAGTTCCTTTTTTTCCTATGAATGGGTAACATTTTCCTGTTTCTTCATATGCTTCACTTTTTTTTCTTGTTGAGAAATGAACATTCTGAGTATTATAATGTGGTATCCCAGAAATCTCACTCCCCTGTTCCTCAGGGATTGCTGATTGTTGTTTGCCAAGAGCTGGAATTGTCCATTTGTTAGCACAGAGCCACTTAGGAAAGATCAGCAGTCTATCCCTTCATGAAGCACATCTCCATCCAATCAGGTTCCACAGTTCCAAGATAGATGATTCCAAAATACTCTTTCCAGGTCAATAGCTGACTTTGTACAGGGACTGACCTCTAAAGCTTCCCACTCAGTCATCTTGTGTGACATCACTGTAGTCTATAGTCTTTTAATTTAAGTATCAGTGAACTGGTCCAATTTTCACACCCTGACCAAACTTATTCAAGCCTCTGAATTACTGCTAATCCTCTCAGCAGAAAATGCATGCATATTTTTTGGACATAAGTATATTTGTTTTCTAGTTTTAGTAAAGGATCAGGATGAGTCTTTCTTTCCTTAAATGTTACCATCTTTCTTGAGGTGCCTGGGTGGCTCAGTCGGTTAGGCATCTGCCTTAGGCTCAGGTCGTGGTCCCAGGGTCCTGGGATCATTGGGTTCCCTGCTCACTGGGGAGCCTGCTTTCCCTCTGCCTGCCGCTTCCCCTGCTTGTGCTCTCTGACATATAAATAAATGAAATCTTTTTTTAAAAAATGTACCATCTTTCTTAAATCTCTTGCAACCACAGAAGACCATCACAGGAAAGGAAATGATATGCGGCAGAAGACAAAGATCATCTAATAGCACAGAGTGAAAATACCAAACTGGTGGCTCCTGGGTTTAAGTACTGTTCAAAATACTAAAAGTGGTATGTAGTATTAAGAGAGAGGTGGTTGACTGGGAGCATGGCATAGAATTTACTTTAGGAGTCTTTTTATTCTGGGTACAACCGTCCAGTGCTCTGAAGGTAGAGCTGGAGTTAATACTTCTAACTCTGTGCTCAGAACACATTAGGGACTTGAATATTTGCTAAAATATTTAGCTTCCTTTGTCTTAATAGAGGCATCTTTCTGGAAGCATACATAAGAAAGGATACAAAGAATGCTCCATACAGGTACTTAGTTCTCACTCCAGAAACCTTCTCTCTCTAAGACATGGCTTTTTGGGGGGCACCTGGGTAGCTCAATCAGTTGTGTGTGTGTTTTTTTTTTAAAGATTTATTTATTTATTTACTTGACTGAGAGACGGAAAGAAGAAGCAGGCCCCCCACTCATCAGGGAGCCCAATGCGGGGCTCAATCCCAAGACCCTACAATCATGACCGGAACTGAAAGCAGACCCTTAACAAAATGAGCCACCCAGGCGCCCCGGGCATCTGACTCTTGATTTCCGCTCAGGTCATGATCTTGGGCCATGTGTGGGGCTCCACACTCACCACAGAGTCTGTTTGTCTCTCTCCCGCTGCTTCTCTCCCTGCCCTCTCTCTCTCTCAAATAAAATCTTTAAAACAAGCCTTTTTTGAAGCAATAAATTTGTATCAGCAGGATATGCTGGGAGTTACAATGTTTGGGAAATTAAGGTTCTAACGGTCAGCAATTTCCCCCAAACACAGTCTTCCTCCAAAAACAGCCAAAATACCTCAACAATTAATCTGTCAATGGCTGTGAATATGAACGAGTTTTCACTATGACATTATCATTGGTTAGGAGCAACAAGGGAAGTTTGGAACTTCAGTTCAGTTATCACCAGAAATGGATACAAATCAGGGTACCACACCATGCCAGCACTGCCCATGCATCTTTGGTTAGCAAGCAATCTTATTTTTTTTGGAGCAGTTAGCTCTGTTTCCTCTTTCACCGTTGCTGCTGCGCTTGCAAGCACAACATGCCTGCCTCCATCTGCACAAAACCTGTCAAATAGATGTCCCTGCTTTTAGAGCCACGGTCACCATCTTAGACGAGGCTTGCATATATCCTACCAATGCTATTTTAGTTGTAAATCCTTTGAACTAGAATAATGTCCCTCATATTTTGTTATTTCCTTTCAAATATGTAAATATGGGGGCGCCTGGGTGGCTCAGTGGGTTAAAGCCTCTGCCTTCAGCTCAGGTCATGTTCCCAGGGTCCTGGGATTGAGCCCTGCATTGGGCTCTCTGCTCAGCGGGGGGCCTGCTTCCCTTCCTTTTCTCTGCCTGCCTCTCTGCCTACTTGTGATCTCTATCAAATAAAAAAAAAATCATAAAAAAACCCCACAAATATGTAAATATGGACAGATTATCACGATGAAATATGGTTAATATGAAAATGAGAGTGCCACAAATCTGTCTGCCTTTGTTCACATCATAGTACTTCCTACCTCGTCTTTTGAATAGTAACATACCCAAAAAAACAAAGCCTGCCACACCGAGTAGCAGTGTATACCATGCCAGCTTTCTTACTGTATTCAGCCCCAATCTTTCCTCCTCCTTTTTGAGGCCTACCATCCTCTCAAATCTATCACCTCCAATCAATCACTGCCAAGAATCTAGACGCCCTACTTCCGGGTTCTGCCAAATTAACATACTGGAAAGGTCATGGGCCCACTTCTCTCCTTTCCTTGATGTATCTCTCTCAGCCAAGAAAACCCAAGTGGTGAAAGAACTCTGCCCCTACTTCACAATACATATTCAAAACATAAACACACAGAGGCAGACTTACATGTATGATGAGAGAATATTCTAAAATGTAGCTAGATTTTTTTTAAAGTAGGGTAAAGAACAAGATATGCTCCCATTTGTGTTTATTAGGTTGAATCCTATGAAAATGTCATTTTTGTAGGTCAAAACCAAGCAACTTTATAGGGTTCAATGTCTCTACGGTAGGAGGGATTAAGGCAGGAAAATATTTGTTTTCAATGTCTCATTCTGTACAACTGGATGTATGAAGTTTATCATTACCTCTTCACATCCAAAAACTGAACACCTGTCCTGAAGCCTGCTATCACATCTTTTTCACACTACATCATCCCCTTTTGTGGGTGGCTCCTCATGTGTCACACAGTCAAAAAGAAAAATTCCTTCAGCACAGGAACTATCTTACTCCTCTGGCATTTCCCTAGCACAGCACCTGCTACAAAGCATCCTTTGGATGCTTGCACGTCTGAATGTCTACATTTCCACCTCCCTTGTCACTGGGGTAGAACCAGTTCTCTACCACAGCAGCGGGAAGCAGAAAGAACAACTCACTTCTCAGATTCTGACATGCACGGTTTGATTTTCGCCTGTGAACAACCACAAATAAAGTTATTCATTAACTGTATATACCATTTGTCTAGGGTGAGTGTACATTACGAGGCTGACCAACATGAGCTCCTCACTCCCCTCCCACATCCACTTCCCAAACTCACAAGGGAAATCTTGCTATTGCCGCACTTCTCCAGTGGGCTAACAGAAGTCTGGCCACAAGTCTTCACAGAAACAGCATGCCTTTCCCTCCCCCAAGTATATCATGGATGCTCTGTACCTCCAGATGACTTTATGGGCACACAGAACTGCAAGCCACAGAAGACAGCCACTTGGCAGGGGCAGGTGTCCAGTCACATGCAGACAGGATTTCATGTTGTTGTCATACAGAAATGATTAGCTACAACTTTAGAAGATAAAAAGCAAGGGAAAAAAGGGAAGAACTGGCTGACCAAGTGCGCTTTTTTCCTATCTGAAACAATCGTTTCTCCCAATTCAAACTGCTGACATTTTTTCAACATCAACAGCCCTGAAAATAAAGACTGGCCCAATGGTCTACTTTTTATCTGTAAAAACATTAACTCCCTTCTTTTATTTTTTAAAAAATATTTTATTTATTTATTTGACAGAGAGAAATCACAAGTTGACAGAGAGAAATCACAAGTAGGCAGAGAGGCAGGCAGAGGGAGAGGGGGAAGCAGGCTCCCTGCTGAGCAGAGAGCCTGATACAGGGCTCGATCCCAGGACCCTGAGACCATGACCTGAGCCGAAGGCAGAGGCTTTGACCCACTGAGCCACCCAGGCGCCCAATTAACTCTCTTCTTATTTGTTATAATTAATTAATAAAAAGAAAAACTTTTTAAAAAACTCACGCCAAGTCTGGGACACTGGTATGGAATCTGCTATTAAAACCCTCCACCAGAAGTGACAAAGAAATCTAATATGTCAAAGTTAAACAAGAAAAGTTGGTTAAAATAACCATCCAGAGTGCAGATTATGAATTGTGTATGTTCAGATACTGCAAGAAATGACCAGAGATAGCAAAACATGAAATGCATAAAAACTTCATGAACATAAAACCTAATACTTGGTTTCCAAAGTCTTTTTTCAATCTATCACCTAAGGCAACCAGTTGGGTTACAAGGACTGAAAGATATGTACCACTGCCCCACCAAACCCAAGGCTCCTTAGGGGTCAGAAACCAGGTTTTCTACTATTTGTAGAGCTACCACCTTGCCCAAGGCTTGGGATATGGTGGTGCTCAAGAAAACCGACTGGATGAACAATTATACGTTATTTGTCCCAGACACAAAGGGGAGAGAACTGAGCTGCCTCCCTCTGCCAGAGCACCTTAGAAAAAGTTTCTTCTAAATTTCTTGATGGAAGAAGCTGCCAGACAAACTGATTAAGGGCCCAGGACAAGGGGTAGAAAGAAAACCAATTTAATGAGAAGTAAACATATTCTGAGCCTAATGCTGACAGAGTTTTATGACAGATGGAAAACCGCTGAGCTTGTCAAAATGTATTATGAAGCAGAAGCAAGTAAGACAGTGGTACTACTGTCCCAGAGACAAAGAGTGGATCAGAAGAGTTAAAAAAAGGTAATCAAGTGTGTGATACAAAGATTTTAGTCAGTGAGAAAAGGATGACATTGTAACGAAATACTGCCACATACCTGGAAAGATTCTGATGTCATATTGCATCATACATAAGAATTCCAATGTGCTAAGTACTCAGGGGAAAAACACCATTTTTATTGTCCTTAGGAAAGGGAAGGCCTAGTACAGTAACATGAAACCCCCAAATCAAAACAAATCAACCACGCTGACTACAGGAAAGTTTCTTTACTACAAAACACACCATTAACCAAACCAAGCCATGAGAAACAAGCCTGGAATGTTTACAACATGAAAAAGGGTCAATATGCTTGCTATATACAAAGTTTAGGTTAAAACAAAAACCTGCCACACTTAGGCTTTAGAGAAAACAGTCAATTCACAGAAGAAAAAAAATGGCTAATATTTTTTCAAAAGCTTAATCTATTCATCAATAAAATGGAAATGAGGTATCATTTAAATTTTTCCCACTAGTTAAACTGGCAGCTATTAAGAAAATTGACAATTGGGGGAGAACCTGGGTGGCTCAGTGGGTTGAGCCTCTGCCTTCAGCTTGGGTCATGATCTCAGGGTCCTGGGATCGAGCCCCGTGTTGGGGGTCTCTGCTTGGTGGGGAGCCTGCTCCCCACCCCCTGCCTGCCTGTCTGCCTACTTGTGATCTCTGTCAAATAAATAAATAGATAAAATCTTTAAAAAAAAAAAAAAAGAAAGAAAATTGACAGTTGGCAACTACATAAATTGAATTCTCAAGCTACAAATGTTAAGTAGACAACCTTCTTGGAGGCAGTATGGTAATGAATGCCAAATTTTAAGTATGAATAACAACTACAAGGAAATGATCAAACAAGTGGATGAAGATAAATATTAACTAACTGTCATCTTTTTTTTTTTTTTAAGATTTTATTTATTTGTTTGACAGATTACAAGTAGGCAAGAGAGGCAGGCAGGGAGAGAGAGGAGGAAGCAGGCTCTCCACGGAGCAGGGAGCCCAATGTGGGGCTCAATCCCAGGACGCTGGGATCATGACCTGAGCCGAAGGCAGAGGCTTTAACCCACTGAGCCACCCAGGCGCCTCTAACTAACTGTCTTCTTAAAAAAATTTATTTTTAAGGAATCTCTAGACACAATGTGGGGCTCTAACTCACAACCCTGAGATCAAGAGTCACAAGCTCCACTGACTGAGCCAGCCAGGAACACCTTATCTAAAACAGGAAAGTTGAAAAGTAACTGAAACATTCATTTAGAAGATGGTTAAACTCGGTAAATGCGATATTACACAGCCATTAAAAAGAGTATGTACAGGGGTTGCCTGGGTGGTGCCGCTGGTTAAGCATCTGACTCCTGGGTTTGGCTCAGGTCGTGATCTTAGGGTCATTTACATTGAGCCCTGTGTGGGCTGTTCTCAGTGCAAAGTCTGCTTGAGATTCTCTCTCCTCCTTCCTCTGCCCACCTCCCCACACACCTGTGCGCACGCGCACATACACACACGTACTCCAATAAATAAATCTTAAAAAAACAACAACAACAACAGTATGTACTGACAAAGAAAAGTGTGCAGTACATACAGAAAAGTTTTTAAAAAGCAAGTTACAGAAGAGTGTGTACTGTGTCATCCCATTTAAGTATGAACATATAAGTCTGGAAGTACAGCCACCAAATTATCCAGAAGGGTGATAGAGAACTATTCACTTGCTTCTGTAATCTAGAAACAAGTTCATTTTAGGAAAAATCTAACCACCTAGGGATTTCTGGGTGGCTCAGTCAGTTAAGCATCTGCCTTCAGCTCAGGTCATGATCCCAGGGTCCTGGGATTGAGCCCCACATCGGGTTTCCCACCTGTCACTCCCCCTGCTTGTGCCTGTGCTCACAGTCTCTCTCTCTCTCTCTCTCTCTGACAAATACATTTTTAAAATATATAAAAGAAAAATCTAACCACCTACAGTGAGGTTACTTTTGCCCCTCATGAAAAAAGTGAATGAGCAGGGTTCCATGTGGGTGATAGTTTTTGAAATGGCTTAAAGGGTCCTCAAAGTTTGGTGTCATCTTGCCAGCTGGGATATTGCAGCTGAGAGCCAAAGAAAGCCAAAATATGAAAGGATCTTGAGGATAGCCAATGCACTACTCTCATCTTTCAGAAGTGCAAATGGAAGCTTAGTAACTTACCTAAAGAGCCATACTGTGGCCCTGCTTAAGGAAGTCCCCAAAATCCTACAGCTTCTGGCCTACTGATTTCAAACAAATAATGTGAAGAATTTACAGGTATTTCTTTTTTTCAGCCAGAGAACACAACAGATGCGTGCGCGCACACACACACACACACACACACCCCAAAAGCCACTTGGAGAATATATTTTCATTCTTTCAAACGATTAAGGAAAACAGATAAATTAGTTTAGTATCGACCCTGAAGCCCCTCTCCTAGGGTAGGGAAGACAACATATGTAAAATGTATATAGGACACATATATGAAATCCAAGTCACAGGCATTCAGTGAAAGCTGAGGAAAGTATGGGCTGAAGTGGCCAACAAAAAGCTTTAAAAATGGAGCTGGCGGTACCTGAGCCATGCAGGATGCCAAAAGACAACACAGAAATGAAGGGAAATGGCAGGAACCAAGCTGAAGGAAATGGGGGAACAAAGTGTGGTATGGAACAGGTAAGTAAAACAATACAGGGTGTGCGTCAGAGAAAGGACAAAACCAGGAAGACACGCCAGAGGCGGAATGTGGAGGGACATAACCAAGGGCAATGGAAAACCAAGGGTTCTGCAAGCAGGGAAGGTAAAGGACCTAAGGAGTATTTTAAGACTGTCTGATAGCACCTTACAAGGAGGACTGCAGGGGTGGGGGTTGGAGTGGGTGTTGGGATGAGAAATCAGTAAATCTATAGGTTTGTAGGTTTCCAACACTGAAAATGGGGAAGGCAAAGGACCTCTCAGACTCAATTGTTTCTTTCACACCTACTTCTACAAAGGGTATTTTGGAGGCACTTAAACTGAGGTTATCACACATCATTTAAAAGAAACATGTCCTAGGATGGAAAGGTGATCTGTGAGTAAGGCAACTTTTGTATCCTTTTCTGCATTTAAACTGCCAGCTAATGGGAACGACAATCTGCAAATGAGCCACTCGGTTCTCCAAGAGCTATTACTACAGCAAGTCACTGTAAAACTCATCCTAGTTCCCAAATATTTCCAACTGTGTGCTTTCCAGGTCCACAACAGAATCACACTCCTTAGTTTCTTGTATGGTGTGACTCATTCTAGCCAGTGAGCTGTAAGCCGACGTGACGAGTCATCCTGGGCTGGAACATTTAACTGCAGGAGCAAGACCCCCCAGTAGTTTTCACTTCGCCGAGACACCCAGCAATAGTCCATATTGTGGCTGCTCCTTCAGCTGAAGAAGGAATGATGCAGAGCCCCTGGAACACTCACGCTGCACACACTGGGTGTGTGCAGAAAATAAAGCTATGCTGCTTTCAACCATTCTGAGGTTATTTGCTGCTGCAGAGTAACCTTGCCTATTCAGTCTCATACTGCTGGAAAACTGCCTGAAAACTTGTATTTCAAAGAAACAGAATAATCAAAGCACCTTTCTTTTATTTTTAAAAAGATTTTATTTGAGAGAGAGATAGCAAGAGAGAGTACAAGCAAGGGGCGGGGCTAAGAGAGGGAAGCAGGCTCCCCACTGAGCAGGGAGCCCACTGTGGGGCTTGATCCCAAGACACCTGAGGTGAAGGCAGACGCTTAACCAACTGAGCCACCCAGGCGCCCCAAACCATCCTTGTTCCAGAAAACAACAACAACAACAAACTCTTAAATAAAACTGAACAATAAAATTTACATAGGCTGATCTTCCAGATGTGATGTTACTTTTCTCACCACTTTTAGGGTTAAAGAAACATCTGACAACTTGGAATATGGAGCACCAGTTCCAATCCCACTACTGGCCTCCACGATACTGAGCACTTTCTTTTGGGTCATTTCCTCATCTGGAAAGAGAGAGTTACAACTCATATGCTGCTTCGATTGAACTCTGAAGTGAAGCTTAAACAAGGTAATAGCTGATCTCCCTAAGAGACTGATTATATATAGGCTCTGTTCCATGTATCAGTCATGTGGGGTGGAAGGGAAAAAACAAACAAACAAAAAAAACTAAGGCAACTTTTACAAAGAAGCAAGTTCCTGGGAAAGCAATTCCTGTTGAGAACTTTGTAGTCCAGCCCAATAGATGCATGACTGTGACGTGCCCCAATGCTCTCAAGCTTTCTAAAGGCAGGTACCAAAGCAAGAGCGGAGTCTTTAGCCAGGGACCTGGATGATGGTTTGTTTCATTCTTTCTTTCTTTCTTTTTGGTAAAACAGACTGCAAAGCAGATAGCTATTATAACAGTTACACAGAACTATTCTCAACAGCTCAAAGTTTGTTTCTTTTTTTAAAGATTTATTTATTTGACAGACAGAAATCACAAGCAGGCAGAGAGGCAGGCAGGGGTGGGGAGGAAGCAGGCTCCCCGCTGAGCAGAGAACCCGATGCAGGGCTGGATCCCAGGACCCTGGGATCATGACCCGAGCTGAAGGCGGAGGCTTTAACCCACTGAGCCACCCAGGGGCCCCATCAACAGCTCAAAGTTTTTGCTAGCAACCCTAACTTATCTCCAGGATTTACCTAGTAATATAAATTGTCCATAAAGTAAGAGGAACCCACAATGGGTTGGCTGGCTCAAGAGGAAAACCAAACTGTTCTTTCTCCATCCCATCCCTCCCAAGCCAACTATTAATTTGTGTTAAAGACACTTCTGAGGAAGCACCTCTTTGAAGGCTTAAACACATTTGTATTTGAGTCCTACCTAGCCCCACTAATCTCTGAAAATGTATTTCTCTAGATAAATTATAACATCAAAGTCATTCCTTATTCTTTTTTTTTTTTTTTAAGATTTTACTTATTTATTTGACAGAGAGAGATCACAAGTAGGCAGAGAGGCAAGCAGAGAGAGAGAGAGGAGAAGGAAGCAGGCTCCCTGCCAAGCAGAGAGCCCGATGTGGGACTCAATCCCAGGACCCTGAGATCATGACCTGAGCCGAAGGCAGAGGCTTAACCCACTGAGCCACCCAGCTGCCCCCATTCCTTATTCTTAACTGGGATACCACCTGCCTTACTCAATAGGGGTCATGAGGTTCAAGTGAAAGGATAATGTCCTATCCTAGCATTATGGGGTGAAGGATCACGTCGTTAAACATAAACTCTTCAAGAAGGCACTGGAGTGCCCCCCCCAATTCCATCTGGCCCCCACACATATAGTCATTCCCAATTTGGAGATACTGCAGCTTCCCCATCTGCCTTAGCATTTCCCTACCTCCATTCATTTGCTTATGCGATTCCCTCCAACTATAATGGGTTTCCCAAGTCTCCTCTCCATACCAAAACTCCACTCCCAACTGGCCTAACCCCAGCCCTTTGAACACCTCTAGCATTTTCTTTAAGCTATTTTTACAGCTCTCATTCGCCTTGTTTTTACAATTATTCCTAAACCTCCAGTGATCTTTATTTTATGCTCCCCACAGCTGCCAGCAGTGTTTTCTTATACTAGACAATAAAAATCTGTCAAATGAATACAGAACACAGTTTAGCATTCAGGAAAGCTCTACATATTAATCACTGGCCCAGCAGCATAACTTACATGCTACAAATAGTAACTTACTGTGCAAAGTTAGAACTGGTGGGAAAAAAATTAAGTTTACTGAGTAATATTTCAAGATCCATCTTAGAATGATTCATCCCTGCCCCCCCAGAAGTTTAGAGAGGGGGAAGGGTAAAATCATGTAATATTATTCTCACCAAACACAGGTCTATAGCATATATATAAAAAAGCTCAAGATCCCTCAGCCAGAAAGCTGTTGGTCAAACACCAATATCTAAATGGACAGTCAGAACATGCAAACAGGTCTATTTCTAACATGTGTATGAAGGAATCCAGTATTTTAAGAACTCAAGTGTCAGATCAAAGAAGAGTCTGAATGAAGGTAACGTTTATTATGGCTAGATTTATATCCCACAAATGATACTTTTGGGCCAATTCCACCACCAGGAATGGATCCAGATTATAAATGCAAAAACTAATCCACAAGGGCAACTATGGAGGACTAACTACTCACTGGACTGAAACCATTCTGCTTTTCTAACCCTGTGGGGTTTATAAGACATTTACAAGAGGCTGTCTCAAACTGTAACATACTCGCTGTAGAAACAACTTCTCCACTCCCTCAAGGACTGCCTACATTGGTAACTGAATGGGGCCATTAAAAAAAAATGGGTTCCTTACCAGAGGGGCAAAAAAATGAAAAAGAGGACAAGTGTTAGCAAAGACGTGGAGTATGTGGAACTCTCAAATGCTGCTAGTGGGAGCGTAAGCGGCTGCAACAACAGCATAACCAACAGTATCTTCCAGGGTGTAACAGACACCGGGATGGGATGAAGTGAATCCCTACCAAACTCGTACACTTAAGTCTAAGCCCCATCACTTCAACATGTGACCACCTTTGGAGACAGGGCCTTGAAAGACGGGACTGAGGTTAAATGGGGTCATGAAGGTGAGCCCTAATCAGTATGACTGATGTCCTTCTAAGAAGAGACTAGGACACAGACGGATACAGAGGAAAGGAGGACATAAAAAGACACCCATCTACAAGCTAAGAAAAGAAGTCTCAAAACAAATCAACCTGACCAACACTGAACTTGAGCTTCCAGCTTCCAGAAATATGGGAAAATAAATTTATTTTGATTAAGCCACTCAGTCTGTGGTATTTGTTACAGCAGCCCCAGCAAAAGAATACAGATACAAACCCTAAAACTCAGCCTTTCCACTCCTCAGGATTCACATAATAGAAATGTGTACATGTATCAGTCAGACAAACACAAGAACATTCATACAGCATAATTTTAACAGCCACAAATTACAAGCTACCCACATAAGCATCAATAAGTTAATAAATACACTATGGTATACCACCTAATGGAATCCTTCTGGGCAATGAAAATGGAGTTTACAACTGCACTCAATACAAAATCTCACAAACAAAAACAGATCAAAGAAACCAGACACAGAAGGGTACACAGTGTGTAATGCCACTTACACGAAGTCCAAATCCAGCAAATCACACTACAGTGTTAAAAAAAAATCAGACTCATTACCCTGGGAGGAGGGGAGGATAACAACTTGAAGGAGGCACAAGGAGGCTTCTAAGTTTATAAAAATTCTCCAAGTTCACTTATTTGTGTGCTTTTCTTAAGCATGTTCTACTTCAAATTCAAAGTTTACTCAAATACAGAAATGAAAAATTACTTAAAAATAAGGGCACCACTATACTTATCTAGTGTAACCATGCCAAACAATTTTTTTTCTTTTTTTTCTATTTGACAGAGATCACAAGTAGGCAGAGAGGCAGGCTCCCTCAGGGAGCCTGATGCTGGGCTCCATCCCAGGACCCTGAGATCATGACCTGAGATGAAGGCAGAGGCTTAACCCACTGAGACACGCAGGCACCCCAAGTAACTTTATTCTTGAACTGAATGCACCACGTTCTTTACCTGTTGTCATTAAACATCTGAAAAAAACACAACTAGTCTCATGATCCCCAGCTTCCTATCCCTTTAGGAGAGATCCCACAGGTCAAAGACACAAGACTGTTCAGCTTCCCCCACCACCCTTAAATTCCCACACCATATTTTACTCAACTTCACAAAACAAAGATATTAAAGTATACATTCACAGGAAGAAAACAATCAGTTAACACAGTGTCTCCTGTGGATAGTGAATCAATTTTTTTTTCTTTTTACTTCTGTGTTTCCTTAGTGTTTAAAAAAAAAAAACAACAACAAACGGACTTGTTAAAAAAAAAAAAGACTTGTTTAATCATCAGCAAAAGAGAAAAGTCATTTTATTTTATTATTTATTTTATTAAAGATTTATTTATTTGAGAGACGGGGAGCGAGCACGTGCATGTGGGCCCAAGCAGGAGGAAGGGAGAGGGAGAAAATCCTAGAACAGACTCCCTGCTAAGCGCAGAGCCTGACACAGGGCTCTATCCCAGAACCCCAAAATCATGACCTGAGCCAGAAATCAAGCTGGCTGCTTAACCTACTGAGCAATCCAGGCACCCGAGAAATGTGAAATAAAAGGTAGTAGGCAGTGTCTGGCTGGCTCAGTTGGAAGAGCATGAGACTCTTTTGATCTTGGGGTTGTGAGTCTGAGCCCCACGGTCAGTACAGAGATAACAAAAACATAAAACTTTAAAACAAATAAATAAATGGCAGTGGAAGAGGGACGCCTGGGTGACTCAGTGGGTTAATAAGTCTCTGCCTTCAGCTTAGGTCCTGATCTCAGGGTCCTGGGATCGAAAGCCCCGCATCGGGCTCTCTGCTCAGCAGGGAGCCTGCTTCCCTCCTCTCTCTCTCCCTACCTTTCTGCCTACTTGTGATCTCTGTCAAATAAATAAATAAAATCTTAAAAAAAAAAAAAGGGCAGTGGAAGAAAAATACATTTTTTTACAAGGAGTCAAATGCTGAGATCTTTAAAGGCATCATGTATAATCAAAAAGGCAGAATGGTGCATCAGAAATAGCTATGTGCTGGGGAGCCTGGGTGGCTCAGTGGGTTAAGCCTCTGCCTTCAGCCTGGGTCATGGTCTCAGGGTCCTGGGATTGAGACCCATGTCAGGCTCTCTGCTCAGTGGAGAGCCTGCTTCCCTCTCTCTCTGCCTGCTGCTCTGCCTACTTGTCATCTCTCTGTGTCAAATAAATAAATAAAATCTTAAAAAAAAAAAAAAAGAAATAGCTATGTGTTTCAGCAGACATAGATTAACGTTCTAGCAGCTGGACCACCTGAGGACCCAGAACTATCTCATACAGAAAAACAGAAAAGGCTACCCTCTCAGCATACAGAGATGCCGTGTGGACCAAATGAAATCCTATGTGAATGGTAAGCACTACACAAACACTAAAAAGCATTTAAAGACAAATATCATGTAAGAAGGTTTTCTACAAAATGTTAATAGTCTTTAATAACCGTCAACTGAATGGCAGAGGTCACAGGATTTGAGAGTGGCTATGAACTTGTGGGCTGTCCAGATGACCCAGAGTTATTTCAGATCTGCAAGTACACAGAGCACTGTTGGTAGACTGACTAAATACCATAAGTTAGAGGCACTACTTTATAAAAAGTCTGTGCAATTACAACTGGGTTTTAATTTTTTTTATCTTTTAAGATTTTATTTACTTGACAAAGAGACACAACAAGAGAAAGAAGACAAGCAATGAGAGTGGGAGAGGGAAAAGCAGGCTTCCAGCCAAGCAGTGAGCCTAATGTGGGGCTCGTGGGGCTTGATCCCAGAACCCTGGCATCATGACCTGAGCCGAAGGCAGATGCTTAATGACTAAGCCACCCAGGTGCCCCTACAACTGAGTTTTTAAAAACTTAATTCGTACTGGCTTTATCATACATTCTCGAATTACTCCAATTAAAAGCTCACCAAATGGAAATAAACTTTAGATCAAAACTGCATACAAAAATTAGAAACCAACGATAACTATTTAGCTCACAATGTAATTTTTGAAGGATTACTGAACTGAGCTGGGTAACTCCAAGAAAGAGAGCAGCAAGCACAAACCATCTTTACTTGCACGGTCAGGGAGAACAGAGACGCTCCTTCACCATGTCTGGCAGCAGTCACACAAGCAAGTTCATTTTGAGAGCCAAGTGAGGTTACAGAATTCCTAACACTGCCCAGGTCCCCAGGCTTCCCTTAATATGCTTCTTTGGATTTGCTCTGCCCTGACAGCAAGCAGTCCAAGTCAACCAGGAAATGGACAACAAAATCAGTCAGACTGATCTCCACAGTAGTGATGACATCACCAAAACAGCCCAGGAGAGGCTTGAGGTCCCCTGCATTAAGTACTGCATCCTCAGGCAAATGAGCAAGGCCAACACGGTATGTCACCACTGGAACCAACTCCCAAGCTTTCTTCCTCCCCCACAGAGACATTTTGCAAGTAGCTATTCTTAAATTTGTTTTTGAAATCACAGCCTGAGTACTAAAATTGAAACTAGTCAGAGGCACTGCTGAAAAGCCTGTTCTGATTTCACCCACCACACATCATTTTTACCTTTGATTCACAAATCACACTGACCACAATCACCATTAAGAAGTTTTAAAACATTAATGCAAACTATTTCTCTGTGTTTTTTTTTTTTAGGAAAAGGCAGAAAACAGAAAGAAGATGTGAGAACAAATAACTGAAGGGATCAACACGTTGCAAAATGTGTCTGCAGCAAACTGCAGACACAGAAGCACAGAGATCTACTAGATGGCACTAACGGATCGATGTTTGGTAACCCAGGAATGGATGGCTGAGAATACAATGGCAACCTTACATGGGAGGTAAGAGTCAGCAAGAAAGCCAGCAGCCGCAAGGCGGTGTGTGTGTGGGGTGCTCATTTCTAGAGCTTCAGTCTCCTTCAGAGGATGACATCAGTACCAAGGGGAACCACCGGTTAGCCTTACTCAGGAGGATTCCTCCTCCTTACTTCCCCAGAAAACCCTGCCTATAATTCTTAGTCCAGTATCTAGTCAAATACCCAGCATTATTTGTTGAACTGAACAGATGCACAGTCACACAATTTGACCACAAGAGTAACAACAGCAAACACGTCAAATTTCAGAAAGGAACAATGCATAAGAAGACTATCATAAGATTGTGGTCTCGGTTTGCTACCCCTTTGCACAGGAAAACTAATACCAAATATAAGGGCAGAAATGATGTTAGTACAATTCTCTTTGGAGATTTATTAGAAGCTAATCAAATAACCAAAACCTTCTGCTTCACTTGGTGGTGGGGTCTGGAATCAGATTCAAAGCCATACTTTACTATAAAGCAATGTTCTTTGATTATGGGATTTGGGGGCTTAGGCCTGGTTGGCATAAATAAAACATAAAAAACAAGCAAATGCCCAACTGATTGTTAACAATTACCTGGAGAGATAGACTACAAAACTATTTTTAGAGTGCTTTCTCCTACATTCCACCCTTCCATTTGTTTACTCGTGCACTTCTACCACGAACATGAAACTCATCTCCTTTTAAAGGGGAGCCAGGGCAGTTGCATGAGTTGCTGTGGCACAGGGCTTTATTTAGTAAAATACTGGCATTACAGCTGGTGGGCACTACATTAAACTTTCTTCATCAGCTGAAGGAAAAAAAAAAATCCAGCATGCCAAATGTGCCTTTGCTCAAACAACACCCCAAAAGCAGCAAACATTTGCATTGTCAAATGGCAATGACATGAATTCCCTCAAGTGAACAACAAAATGCCACTACAGCGAAAGGGAAAACTAGTGTGGAAGGTTTCTCTTCCAAAGACAGGAACAATTTGAAACTGTAACATTATCTTCCATACTCTCAAGAGCAAACCATACAAATGCTGTTACAGTTAACAAAGCCTTCAAGTTGGCTTCAAGAGTCTGGTGTTCTACCAGACTGTCTACTATGGATTCACTTGCTGAGATGAGAAACAACTCCTCTTTCCAAAAGCCTCAGGTTCTACCACCAAGCCATTCCACAACAGAATTCCTGGCTGTGATCACACACCATTTTTAAATTCCTTTAGGACAATAACCACACCTATGTCCCTGACTCAATAAGTGGTAATGCCTAAGAAATGGTAGATGCTCAAAACATCTCAATGAATGAAAAGGTACTCATCATTACTCTCCTCTCTAAATTCAAACATCATTTAAGACTACCATACTACTTACTCACTTAAATGTATCAGTTTAGGTATAACAGTTAAAAAAAAAAAAGAAATTAGAATACAACAGGGTTGGGAGGACTAAGCTCAAGCTTGGATAGTATCTTCGAAGTACTCACAACTCACCTTCCAGTTCTTAGACTCAAATCTGAGCAAACTCTCCCAAGTCTGAAGAGAAACACACTAATAGGAGACTCTATTAATCCACAGATGAGAAGTCATGCGGCTAATCAGCTGCTTAAGTCACAAGGAAGAGACAAGAGCCTGTTCTTTTGGAATCCAAAAGAAGACAGAGTATTTTCAACAGGAAAGAACTAACTGGCCAGATACTCATGTAGTAAGGTTTTAAGAAAGGTTCACATGGCACGATTGCCAGGCTTAATTCGTTTGACAAAACATTTACGTAACAACATTTTTCAGACCTCATTCAGACTTCGCTAAACTGTAGAGCATCTAATATTAGCACTACACTACAAAAAAACCTGTGTTAAAAGTCACAACCGCAAATGGAATACCTCATGATTTTAAGATAGAACTAAGGTGTCTGTAAGGTAAAAGCAGAGCATTTCAAATGGGATCACTAGAAACAAAGGAGGCACAGAGAGGAAGACACCGGGTGGCAAAAGATAGCTCACAAACTTCAGGAGCATCGGAAAGCAATACAACCCAGAGACTAGTCGAGTACAGTACTTCGGAATCTAACTGCCTCAGCTTGAACCTTCACTCCTTATTTATCTGTGTGACCTTGGCCAAACAACTTAATCTCTCCGTTCTTTGACAATAATAGTACTTCGAAGGGCTGTTCTGAGCCTTAAACGTAAAAATCCTTGCAAGGGTCTTGCCACGCTGCCGAGACCACAACCAGCGCTCAAATGTTTGCTATTATTATTCTCAATTTTCCACTTTAACGAAAGAAACACTTGGCATCAAGCTTTGATTTAAGGCAGTAAGAGGTCCCTCAACGCGGTGGAGACCAAACACCATCTTTCCCCCAGTAAGTTTGAAAACTTCCTTCGGGATCTACCACAACACACACACGACAAAAAGCTCCCTGTCTCCCGGAGCCAGAGGCTCGGGGCGAGCCCAATACACGTGACCTGACTCACTGCCTTGACTCAGTTGCCTTCAGAGAACCTCTCTCACTAACAGAGTCAGGCTGTTCACTGAAGATACAGATAGGAACGTGGCTCAGCCCTGGGCGCCTGTTAGCAAGGCCCGCGCGATCCGGGGCGCCCGGGCTAGCGTCCCCAGGCAAGGCAGCGGGCGGGGTCGACTCCGACAAACTCCGGCTCGCTGCTCCAAGTGACCCAGCTCAATAGCGCGTCCCGCAGCGGCGCAGGCCCCCAGTGTCCAGAGGCCACCCAAATCAGAAGACCCTCGGGCTTGGTTCTTGACGCTACCAGCAAACGAGGCGTCCGGGACCGCCAGCCTGCTGTCGGCAACCCGGCCAGAGGTCACACCCGACGACCTCTGACCTCCCCCACGGCCGGGTGCGGTCCGGGCCTGCTCTTGGGCCTTGAGCGACGCAGGGTTTCCCCGCGAGGCCTCGCTGGGCCCAGAAACTGCCCAAGATAGGGACGACGCGAGGCCCGGGCGACCGAGAAGCTGAGGAGGGGGATGGGGCCAGGCCACCGGCCAGGCTGGGCCCGCTGCTTACCGCGGCCGCTCCGCTTGGGGCTCCGGGCCGGGCGCGTCGCTAGGGCTCCCGCCGAGGAGGAAGTACAACAGAGGACAGGGGCTGAAGAGAAGTCCAAGTTCCGGTTCCAGCGGACTCCTCAGCACTCCCCAAGCCTTCAACGCCGCCGCTGCCGCCGCCTTGGGCTTTATGGCCAAGACTCCGGCTCCGCTCCCACTTCCGCCACCGCCGCCGCCCCGAGCGGAAGTACTTGTCACGAGACTCTCGACGCCAAGAGTGCGGGGGAGGAGCCCCGCCTCAATCTTGCGTCACGTTCCGGCCGCTTCTGGGCTGAGCCTGGATCACGTGGCACAAACATGTCTGCCCCCAATTGGTTGTTGCCATCTTTGAGGCTCGTACAATGAGAAGAACGGCGCCATGTTGAATCCGCACAGGGCTGTCTCAGCCGTCTCAGCTGTCTCCTCTTTCCCTCCCACTCCTGCGTTCCCCCAGAATAATGAGCGCCAGGGAAGAGAGGACGAGAGCAAACTGGCTCTTACAGTACTGTCCCTCTGCAGAAGGCACCGATCAGTCAACTAAGTAGTCCTACTGTGTGCCTTGAGCTCTTCAGAATCAACGAAGCTCGCATGCTCTAGGCAGACTTTCTCAGGGGGAGGTCTCTAAGCAGTGGGAGATAAAAGAGTGGTTATTTGACAAACTTACATTTGCTGAGCCCCTACCAGGTCCCCGTTTGTCCTTAATCACTTAAGGAAAGATTATTTTCACCATTTTGCAAATACGGAACGGAGACCCGCTACAAATGGGTTTGACTTCGCTCACACAGTAAGTGGTAGGGTGAGATGTGAAGGAGGTTGGATGTCAATGTGCATGATCTAGTCGACTGAAAAATGACTGTACCGATTGTGTAACAGACTGACGGAGACGTGGAGGTGAATTAGACGTTACCAGAACATTTCGTCTGGTCTAAGTAAATGGAAAACCAGCGTAATCCAACTAACATGAGGTTCCTCCTTAGCGAGTCACAGATGCACCAGGTGGAGTTGTCTCACAAAGTAAACTTATTTGCAGCAAATAAGGAGATCGCTGGGGAATAACTTACAAATCCGTGGCTCCTAGAGCAAAGGGGAATGGATTCCTTTTATTTATGGTTAAGATGACTAGATAGGGGAGCCTTGTCATCTTATGTAGAGGCGGGCAAAAGAAGGTGCATGTGCCTTAAGGAAACATGCCTATACATACATGGTATGTTATGTATATGAAGCCTTGTGCTCCTCCTTGGGTGGAGACTTTACTATTAAAATGAGGTAAGGGTAAGTCTTACCTCATTTTACCACTCCATGGTCCATCTGCATACGTGTGAGTAGGGGGATAAGTTCAAACTGGTCTGGGTGATCTGGGCAGTTATTACTGCTTGAGGAGTACCGTTTGTTTGTTTTTTAAAGATTGTGTTTATTTGACAAAGGGAGAGAGAGTACACACAAGTAGGCAGAGTGGCAGGCAGAGGGAGAGGGAGAAGCAGGCTCCCCGCTGAGTGGAGAGCCAGATGTGGCTTGATCCCAGGACCCTGAGCTGAAGGCAAACGCTTAACTGAGCCACCCAGATGCCCCAATTGAGGGGTATTTGGGTTTCCATCAGGGAATGTTATGCCCCTCAGGTCTTTTGCCTGAGTTAAAAGATAATCTGGGGGGAAAAAAAAAAAAGAAAAAGATAAGCTGGAAAGAAGAGCCTAAGGGAAAATGTGGGACAATGAGTACAACAAGCAGGTAGGCAGTAAAGATCAGGCTTTGGAGTCCAGCTGGTGACAAGAGCTCAAGACTCCCTGAGCTTAGAATCAAAGATGAGGCAATAAAAACTGTACACTGTAGAGCTCTTAAAAGGGTGGGACACCCTATCAAAGACCTGCCCCATCCAAACACATTAAGATCAACTCAGACCTTTATCTCCGTCTTCAACAACATGCTCTTCTCGTAGTCTTTTCCTGTCCTGGTTCATGAAAACTTTATTCTTTCAGTTGCTCACTCCAGAAAACTTTGGAACCATTCTTGTCTCCGGTAGCAGATTGAATAGTGACCTGTAAAAAGACAAGCCTAAATCCTGGAACTTGTGGATGTGACCTGATTCGGAAAAAGGGTATTTGCAAATGTGATTAAGGATCTTGAGATGAGAACATCCTGGATTATTCAGGTGGGTCCTACATCCAACGACAAGTGTCCTTAAAAGATACACACAGAGTACACACACAGAGAGAAAAGAAGTCCCTGTGAAGATGGAGTCAGAGATTTGAGTGAATAGCCACAAACCAAAGAATGCTGACAGACCCCAGAAGCTGAAAAGGACCAAAAAAGGGGGCGGGCGGTTGATTTTGAGTTTTCTATTTGAGGTCTAAGAGAGAATACATTTCTGTTGTTTTAAGCCACCAAGCTTGTGGTGATGTGTTACAGCAGTCCTGGAAAATGAATTTAACTCCCTTCTGTCTTGTGCCCCTCATCTACAGCCTTCAAAAGATATTCAGAACATGGATACTTCTTACTATCTCTGCCACTAACACCTGGTCTCAACCTCCATCATTTCTCCCCTAGAGTACTGCAAAAAATCTTGGTTCCCAGCTCCCACATCACTTCTTACCATTTCTTAACACAGCAGCCAGAGTAATTCTATAAAAATGTCAAACCGTCATTCTCATGGTCAAACTCTTCCCATAAATCAGACTAAAACTAAAAGCTTTGACCCCCAAATACCTCTCTGGTATTCTCCTTCTAATATCCCCTCAGATCAGCCTGCTCAAACTATACTAGTTTATGAAGAGAGAAGGCGCACATTTAACTCAGGCCTTTACAGTTGCATTTCTTTCTGTCTAGAAAGCTCTTCCCCTAAATACCTGTATGGCCACTCCCTCACTTTTCTCAGATCTTGACTTAAATGTCATCTTCTCAGTGAGAATGGCCTTTCCTATTGAAAATGAAAGTTCCTTTTCCTATCAACACTTAGACACAAAACACCACTTGCTATTTTCCTGCTTGCTTTTTTTTTTTTTAAGATTTATTTATTTGAGAGAGAGAGAAAGAGAGTGAGAGGAAGGGCAGAGGGAGCGAATCTTCAAGCAGACTCCCCGCTGAGCCTGGAGCGGGATGCAGGGATCCATCCCATGACCATGAGATCATGACCTGAGCTGAAACCAAGAGTCAGACACTTACCTGACTGAGCCACCCAGGTACTTTCTTTGTTTCTTTATATTGTTTACTTGCTTATTGCTCATCTCTCCCACTAGAATGGCAGTTCCATAAGGGCAGGCACTTTTGTCTTGTTTCACTCATTGCTATATCCCTGATCCCTAGAACAGTGATGGGGCACAATAGGTGCTCAATGAGTACCATTTGCAAAGTCTTCAGGGGAATGAAACTTGAAAATCATCTCAAAGGCCAAGAATTATGGAAATTCCACCCCATTCTGCAGCCATACAAAATGATAGGTTTGAAGATAAGCAATTAGAGAACACAGGAAAAGGCAAAGCCTCTGTCTTCTAAGACGCTGACTGAGAAGGCTATTCAGATGTAAATGTGGGCCATTTTTAAAAAAGATTTTATTTATTTATTTGAGAGAGAGAGAGACCGACCAAGCAGGGGGAGGGGCAGAAGGAGAAGCTGACTCCCCACTGAGCAGGGAGCTTGACTCAGGGCTTGATCCCAGGATCTTGGGATCATGACCTGACCTAAAGGCAGATGCTTAAACAACTGAGCCTCCCGGGTGGCTCCCCAAATGGGCTGTTTCTTATGGAAAAGGAAGGATGACTCAGAAGAAACCCATGAGCCAAGAGGATAGAATCAAGAGCTGCAGAGAATATTCCCAGGGAGCAGAATTGTACCCTAATCAAAGAGCTGGCAATGTGTGTCTAACTGGATTTCAGAATTGCTATGGCTCAGTGGTAGGTATGTGACTCCTGTTTTCCCCGTTTTTGGAATAGAAGTGTCTGCTCTGGGGACACCTGGGGGGTTCAGTTGTTTAAGCGTCCGACTCTTGTTTTCAGCTCAGATTGTGATCTCAGGATTGTGAGACTGAGTCCCGTGTCAGGCTCTGTGCTCAGCCCGAAGTCAGCTAGGGACTCTCTCTCCATCTCCCTCTGCCCCTCCCCCACTTCAAATAAATAAGTAAATTTAAAAAGGAAAATAAAATTGTCTGCTTTGGTTATCTTAAGCCTGTTAACTCTGTTAGGTTTCTGGAGAGCCGAAAACCTGTCCGTAGCTTACAGGTCTTCAGATCAAAAAGAATAGTACTCAACAGGCTGTTCTTGAAGAATCATGCCTAATCTGTACCTGGACCTGATTTGTAAGATAAGATCCATTATGAGCCAGTGATGTTTTGGGATGAGACGTCAAGGGTCCTTGGGAGGAGGTGAATATATTTTGCAGGTGGAAAGAATGTAAATAATTTGTGTCCAGAAGGTGGACAATGGTAGATTAAAGATGGTGGTAAATTCTTTGCTCCTCCTTTGAGACGTGGCATCTACTTCCCTTCCTTTCGAATTTGGGCTGAACTTCCTGACTTATTTGGCCAAAAGGATATAGCAGAAGTGATCATAAGAAGCTTTACAGTTTTCACCCAGCAGTCTTGAAATGCTCAGGCAGTAGAAGCTGCTCCTCAGGAAGCAGTCTCAATGCTTTGCGAAGCCCAAACCCCAGCCCCACCTGGGCCCCCAGCAGGCAGTCAACATTAATTGCCAGCCATGTAACTGTACCATCTGGGAGGTCTAGCCATGTTAAACTTCAAATGACGGTAGCCCCAACGAAAAGTTGACTGTCATCGTACAAGAGACTCCAAGTGAGACCTACTCATTTGAGCCCAGCCAACCTACAGAACCAAGAGAGGCTAATAAATTCTTATCTTAAGCTGCTATGTTTTGGGCTGCTTTGTTACACAGTGATAAGAAACCAAAATAGGGCCTATAGAAAATGAAGGGGAAGGGAAGAGTTATATAAAAGACCTTTGGTAGGACAGGTTTGGGTTGGGGGAGACAGACCTCAGAGTTGTTAGTTAAGGGAATGACATGATGACAGCTATTTTAAGAGTGTTCCACTAAACTGGTGTCCTGCTGGCAGCAAGAGAGGAGGAAGCCCAAGCTGGGACTGCACGTGAGGCTGCGTGGACAGGGAATGTCAGGGATTGTGACTTACTGATTTGTGCAGAAAACTCACTTGAGGAAGTTTGTCACACCAGTGGGACATGGATGGGAACTGGTACTATTTGATTGAGCTCTCAAGGTCAGAGAAAGAGAAGATTGGAGCCTGGTAGGTTCAAATGAGGTTAAAGTGAGGTTAGGAGTGAGGAGTTCAGTTCCAGAAATACTGACTCAGAGGACCTCTCTGGAACATGTAAGTGGAGATGTGGGTGAGCCTGAGGCAGAGAGGGGGCAGTTAGCAATCTGAGTCCCTCAGCGTTGCCTGGTCTGACAATAGAGATTGGAGAGTGGTGATGGGTGTGAATAAGATAGCCCATAAAAGAAGTCCAGGAGTGTTTCATTCTTTCAATAAATTATTTACTGAGAATCTCTCATGTGTTAAGCATTGTTCCATGCTAAGAACATGAGAAAAGTAAGGCTTCTCAAGATCCTTTCTACTTTGTGTAGTAAATGACACATAAGTAAATACCCCACCCCCAGACAAAATTTCATTTAAATTTCCATCAAAGGGGAACTGGTTAAATAAGCCACAATACAGCCAGTCAATGGAATACTATGCAACTATAAAAAAGAATGAGAAAATTCTCTATATATTGATATGGAAATATATCTAAGATATTATTAAGTGACAAAGCAAGATATAGAATTGCATATATCATATGTTTCTTTTCTGGAGGGGGTAAGAGTGAAGGTAGAAAAAGAATATACTTCAGCAAATAAAAAATGTGGTTAACTGGTGTATCAATAAAGATTTAATCAGAGCAATTAGAATAAAAAATTAACCAACACATGCCCATCCCTGGGTGGTCTCTGGTCCTCTTTGCCTGGAATGGCCCTACTACCATGGTCTTCGAGGCCCTACATCATTTGATTTTTGTCTATTTTTCATGGATTTATTCATGCAAGAAGCCTAGGTTTGAGCACTTACTGTGTGGCAGGCACCGTTCTGAGCCCTGGAGAGAGAGCAGTGCACAAATTAGACAAAACCCCTGCCCTCGTGGAACTTAGGTTCTAGTGGCAGCCCCAGAAAATAAACAATATAAATAAGTAAAATATATTGTGTATTATTAGATGGTGTAAGTGTGATGGAGAAAAACAAAACAGGGAAGCGGGGAGGCGAAGGACCCTGCTCCAGCTGGTCTTCCTTTCTCCCTGATCAGTCAACCTACTCCTGCCACACTGGCCGTCTTACTTCTCAAACACATCAGACTTGTTCCACCATTGTCCTTCTTAGTTCTTCTGTCTCGACAGGTCCCCCTCTCCCCCATTCTGAAGATCTTGATATGGCTGTGTCCTTCCTGCCATTTCAGTCTCAACTCAGGCCCTCCTGGATCACCCTGTCTAGTGTTATTTCCCAGTTATTCTTTGTCCTCCAACCTTGTGACATTGTAACATTTCCTCCATATCTCTCTAGATGCAAGAGGAGTGGGAGCTGTCTTCCAGCAACAGCTGTTTGCTATGGAAGTGGGAGAATAAACAGTTTTCTGCCCCTGCTACAAATACAGCATGACAAATACTACATAAAGGAAACAAAGGAGGAAACAAAGGAGGGGCGCCTGGGTCGCTCAGTGGGTTAAGCCTCTGCCTTCGGCTCAGGTCATGATGTCAGGGTCCTGGAATGGAGCCCCGCATTGGGCTCCCTGCTTGGCAGGGAGCCTGCTTCCCCCTCTCTGTCTGCTTGCTGCTCTGCCTACTTGTGATCTCTCTCACTCTGTCAAATAAATAAATAAAATTTTAAAAAAAAAGGAAACAAAGGAGTGAGGGTGGCCACGGAGAGCCACCTGATGTAGCCTGGGAGACAGAGTGGTCATGGAGGGCTTCCCAGAGGAGGCGGTGCCGAGGTGACTCATGAAGGGTAAGAAAGAATCCGCTGGGCAAAGGTGGAAGGTGGTTACTGCCAACAGAGGGACGGCTCTGTGCAAAGGTTTGGAGAAAAGAGAGAGCATGTCATAACTCATTCCAGAAACTGCTGACTGTTCAGTGTTCCTAGAGAACAGAGTTAGAGGGAAGGAAGCAGGAGCAGGAAGGAAACCAAAGAAGAAAGAGCAGGTCATGATAGGTTGTGAATGCCTTTGATCTAGATGTTGTGGGGGCCTTTTCCTCTTTTCCTGGTGTTGACGATTGAGATACAAGATTGAGGACAGAGTTGAGGATCTCAAATTTCAGGATGATTAAGGATGTCTGCTAAGACTGGGGCAAGAACAGGCACTGCCCCAGGAGTATACGGAGAAGTGGCAGGACTGGCCTGACCACAGTCACTCACCCTCCTCTACACACAATGAGCAAAAGTGTGGGAAGAGCTGAGACAGGGAATCCTTGTAGGCCCAGGGTCCACTGGGGAGTATTGGGGTTTTCCCCTCCCCCACAATTGCCAAGGTGAGGGGTTCTATGAGACTATCTCTTCAAGCTGGGGTGGGGGGCTACAAGCAAGATTGATGAGCATCTCATTTCCCAGTGGAACCCCTCATTAGGCAGCAGATGTACTAATCCTCCCCTCTGTGTCCCTGGACAGGGAAAGTAGAGGGACATAAGGACAAGAACCTCATAGAATGAGTTGGGAAGTATTCTGTACTTTCTTGTTGAAAATTGGACATTTTAAATAATTGAATGTGCAACTCTAGATATCATATTCTCCCCCTCCTCAAGGTCTTTTGTCATTACTGCTTCTTCCGGTAGTTGTCTGTTAAGTGTCTATCCTGAACTATAATTTCTGTATTCTTTGTCTTACTAGGCCACTGACATCTATTCAGTTAGCTTACTGATCAGCTAATGATTGGACATGCCTGGAATCAACAAATCTCCCAGCTGGCCAGGGGGCTCTGAGTGTGTATTAGGACACACTTTCCATGTGCAGGCAAGCAGTTACTACTCCACTTAGCATTCAAGCAACCAAAAAGTGAGAGCTCGGGGTTTTTTGTTTTGTTTTGTTTTTGTTGTTTTGTTTTTTGTTTTGCTTTGTTTTTATTCTTTCCTGAGCACCTGCATCCCTGGGCACACAAACCTATACGTGTGTATGAACTTTTAGATTTCCTAGAATATGTCAAAGATTTCAAAGCCCCTGTGGACATCTATTCCCTAACTCTTCCTTTTTCAGCCTCTTTTTTTTCATCTACTGTGTGACCCAGCCCTTATCTATTGCCTCTACCAGTCACAAAGTTAAAACACTTGGCCTGTACATTTTTTTTTTTTAACATCCCCTAGGGACACCTGGGTAGCTCAGTTGGTTCAGCGTCCCACTCTTGATTTTGGCTCAGGTCATGGTCTCAAGTTCATGACCTCAGGGTCATGAGATGGAGCCGTGGGTGGGGTGGGGGGGTGGAAAGTGAGGTCTGAGCTCAGTGGGGAGTATGCCTGAGATTCTCTCTCTCCCTCTCCCCCTTGCTCTCTCTCTCTCTAAAACAAATAAGTCTTTAAAATAAATAAATAAATATATAAAACCCCCTAAAGAGGAAAACTTTCCACAGTGGGTGAGCTCCAAGTGAAGCCAAATACAGTCTTGCCACTTAAATCTTTTAGGGAACCATAGCCAAGTCAGATAATGAAAATCATTTGGAAATGCATCTTTTTTAAAAAGATTTTATTTATTTATTTGACAGAGAGAGATCACAAGTAGGCGGAGAGACAGGCAGAGAGAGAGAGAGAGAGAGAGAGAGAAGGAAGCAGGCTCCCCACTGAGCAGAGAGCCCGATGTGGGACCCGATCCCAGGACCCTGAGATCATGACCCGAGCCGAAGGCAGAGGCTTAACCCACTGAGCCACCCAGGTGTCCCGATTGTTATTTTTTTAAAAGATTAATTTATTGATTTCTGAGAGAGAGAGTACAGTGGGGAAGAGCAGAAGGAGAGGGATACAGGATCTCAAGCAGACTCCATGCTGAATGCACAGCCCAAAGCAGGGCTTGATCTGACAACCCTGAGATGACAACCTGAACCAAAATCAAGAGTTGGACACTCAACAGACTGAGCCACCCAGGCACACTACAGGTTGTTATTTTTGAAGGCTCTTGACCTGGAGAACAAGAGATGGGTCTAGGGCAAGTTAAAATGTCATAAAACTCATTGTTCTTACTGACACTCACCTTTATTCTTGAATAAATGTTCTTCAGGTTGTTCCAAGCCTTTGGCTAATCTCTGCACTCCTCAAAAAGTGGGTTCTGATAATTTTTGCCAGTTTTTCTGGTTGATTTTATGGAGGAGACAATTTATTGCCATTTTCACTGACCTCACTCACACGTACTTGTTTTTTAAACTTGAAAATGAACCCTGAACTTTTTCAAATAAGACTGATTATTCTAAAGTATGATGTTCTCATGACTGAATTGCATTCTACTCCATGAATAAATGATTGTTTCTTTAAGAACCACCTCCCAACTGTCAGACATGTCGGAGGTGGAAATCTCCAGGGACATGCTGGAGCCAGCGTGAACTGTCCCTCAAGACCCACTTGCATACATCTCTTCCCAATTCTCACTTAACAGTGTCCATTGGTAGCTTGAAACCAGCCATGGTGGAAATGCTTACACCACAGAAATTGGCAAAATGTTTCTCTCCACCCCAACTGACAGGTGGCTGTTAAACATTCAATTGCACATCACTGGGGACTGATACCATAACAGAAAGCCATACTAGGACCACGTTTTATTCATTTGTGCATCCTTAAGACTCAGTAGAGGACCAAGCACATCGTGAGTGCTCATGATTTTTTGTTCTTTTTGTGTACATGCTTCTTAACAGAGTCAGATTTCCAATTTGAGTACTATTGTATAATCTTTCTTGATTCAGCAAAACTTCAAAGCTTATTACACATTGAAACATAATTGTCCTTATTTTAATGCAATTTTTTATTTTTAATGCAATTTTCCTTTGAATGAATGAATCATGATTTCTTCAAGTCCTCCAATGTTGATTTATTATTAGGTTATTTCTGATGTTTCACAGTGATGGACATCTTTGTGTAATGACCATTTTATATCTTGTTACAACTCCTTTAAATCTGGGAACAGGTTATCTTATTAAAAAAACAAACAAACACCTGAAGGGTGCCTAGGTGGCTCAGTTGACTAAGTGTCCAACTCTTGACTTTGGCTCAGGTCCTGATCTCAGGGTCATGTTTTTGAGCCCATGTCAGGCTCCACACTCAGCATGGAGTCTGCTTGTCTTTCTCCCTCTGCTTCTCCCACCACTCATGCTGTCTCTTAAATAAATAAGATCTTTAAAATAAAAACACCTAAGATAGAGTAAAAAACATAAATGACCTCCTAGATCATTAATTCTTTTATATACTGAGTGTCTTTTCTAGGCCAAAGTCTAGCACCTGTTACAAGGACTCAGGAATAACACTGGCCTGAGTCTCACATTTACAAACAGGTCCTACATTTAGAATTTTACCAATGTCTCCAAAGGAAATTTTAACTGCAAAACAGTGGTACTCATGATATAATTCTATTCCGAACCAGACTCTGGTTCTGAACCAGGAATAATCAGGGTATACTTTCAAGTTGTCCTAATAGAGGACCTAAATACTTGCACATTAGAAAGATAGAAGTTTCTTCATCTATTAATAGTCCTGCTTTGCAGTATCAGGGAGCCAGCCTTCAAATATATCATTGGTCAACTATCCCTAGGCATGCCCCAGTCTGCTAAGTCCAATGTGGTTTACTGCCTATTGGAAGTAAGAAAATACCTTTTCTCTTTTTGGAGCCCCTGAAGTTGTGTATATCACGTACTCCCACATTCTATAGACCAGACTTCATTATATAGCCACATGTAGCTGCAAGGGAGTCTGGGAAATGTTGTATTTGACCTGGTTGACCATAAATACAGCTAAAAAGGGTGCCTGGATAGCTCAGTGGGTTAAAGCCTCTGCCTTCGGCTCGGGTCATGATCCCAGAGGCCTGGGATCAAGCCCCGCATCGGGCTCTCTGCTCGGCAGAGAGCCTGCTTCCCCCCAACCCCCGCCTCTCTCTGCCTATCTGCCTACTTGTGATCTCTGTCTGTCAAATAAATAAATAAAATCTTTTTAAAAATACAGCTAAAAATCGAGGATCATGATAACATAAAAAGTAGAGAACTGATTTGGAATAAAATTAACATTTTCTCCTATAGTTTCTAATACCTTTTGAAATGAATTAATACTTTTTATGTTCTACAAATTTATAAATTAAAACTTTTCTATATTCATTTTGAAAATATTCCAGTTATACTGCATCATCATTTTTATGTTAAAAGCATTAAGTTGGTAAACTTAAACCTTTAAATTGTACCAGCAATTTTGCTACCCTGTTTCAGTCTTCTTCCAGTTTCTTATATGCCAGGAGATAAAAAGAATTGGACCCAACCTTGCTCAGCTGTGTAAACAGACAGGGGAGACTTAATCTCTGCCCTCTTGGTCTAGAATGGTAGACAGATATGGAAATAAATAATTAGAGAAGGTATACATATAGAAGCCTAGAACAAGACTTTTCCCGGGGAGGTAAGAGAAAGCTTCTAAGAAGAGGCAATCCAGGGGCTCCTGGCTGGCTCAGTCATTAGAGCATGTGACTCTTGATCTCAAAGTTGTGAGTTCAAGCCCCACATTGGACATAGAGCCTACTTTTTTTTTTTTAAATTTGACAGACAGAGATCATAAGTAGGCAGAGAGGCAGGTGGGGGGCGGGGGGGGGGAAGCAGGCTCTCTGCTAAGCAGAGAGCCTGATGCGGGGCTCGATCCTAGGACCCTGACATCATGACCTGAGCTGAAGGCAGAGGCTTTAACCCACTGAGCCACCCAGGCGCCCCAGAACCTACTTAAAAAAAAAAAAAAAAAGAAGAGGCAATTTAAATTCATCTGGTAGGAAAAGTAAGAATGTTACAGACAAAGGACTCATCTTGAGCAAAGACATTGAGTGTTAGAAGTACCCCAGCAATTCAGTTGAACACAGGATTGGTGGGCTGGATGGGGGCTGGAGATGAGGCTGGGAAGATCTGCTGGGCCCAGGTATCGGAGATGTTTCGTTTGTCTGACTGTGGTATATATGATAAACTGACTTCCATTATCCATTCCAGTCTCCTAATGTGCCTTCATACGCTCCATAGGCTAGAAAACCAAAAGTTTCACTGCCTTCCTTGCAGGTAGAATTCTGGGTAAGATTGGCTCCACCAGTTAAACACATGGATGCAGCTAGGAGTGAGGTGGAGGCCATCATTTTGCTTCTCTGGTTGTAATTGCTGGCTGGCATGGCCTGGGAGATACCGGATTTCAGCAGCAGTTCAGCTTTGTGGGAGCTAAGAGATTGAAAGTTGCAGCAGTGGCAAAAGCTTCCTTATATCCGGTGGATCACAGTTCAGGTAACAGTCTCCTGACTTCTCTGCTTCCTGTGGGAGAGGTTGCAGCTCCAGTGGTTGGCCAGTTCTGCTGTGTCATTCTGGGAGCTGGCTTAGAGGCCCAGCAAAGCCATTCCTCCAGGCTCACCAGTGATTTTATAAGTGTCTAATACTTTGCATGAAATCCCCTTCTGATTAAAATTGCTAGAATGGGTTCTGCTTCTCATAACTGAACTGTGATTAATGCAGAGGATATGCAATTGGGACAGACTATCCAGCTGCGTTCCACCTAAAACGTGGCCCCAGCTCAGCCTCTGGCTTATGTTCTGGAGAGCCTGTTGCTGTTATGCCCAGGAGGCAATGTAATCACCCCCGACCAGAAAGCCCCCATGGCCTGGCCTGCTGTAAGTGGAGAATAGGTCACTTCTGAGGGCGAGTTAGGGTAAGCATAAACACAGCCTTCTTGGCAGAGATCCTGCTTCTGACAATATCAATTATAGGGGTGGGAAAATTTTCCCTTCTTCCCTTCTAGGTTCTTTGATCTAATAATCAAACTGACATAAGACAGATTAACAGGCAGAAAAACAAATTTACTTTTATACCTACATAGGATACTCAAAGGTAAGTCAGGCAATTGAGGCTCATGTGCCATCCTGAGCTAAGGAATGGGATGGGGGTCTGGGGCTTCAAAGGGGAGGAGGGTAATTCAAAGGATAATAAGAAGAGCAGATATCTGGTAATTAGCTGTTTGCCCTGCTATACAGATAGGCCTTTCGGCTAAAAAGTTATCTCTGGTAAGAGCCGTCTTTCTTAGCCAGGCTCCCCGCCCATTATTTTAGGTAATTAAGGGAGAGGTAAAAGTTTTTTGGAGTCTGCTGGGTCTTGATTGCCTTCAGCTCAAAATAATCAATATGCCAAAGAGAGCATGTTCTCATGTTCCTCCCTTCCACACCCAAAAGTAGGGGTTGTACAATCCTGGTCATGACTCAGGCCACTTGAGTCTCTGCAAAATCATACTGAATGGGTTAAAACACTTATTATTACAGAGATTTGGGGCCTCTTTCATTTCCCTACAAACAAAGCCATGGACACTATATCAGAGACTGTGGGGGAGGGGAGGGGAGAGGTATTGGTGGTGGTGGATACACAGAGAGGAGGGAGGGATCGCTCTTGCATCCACCACCCCACTGTGGTACACACATTAACACTTGATTTTGTAATTTTGATTTTTCTGTCTGTTTCAAGTTTTTATTTTAATTCTCATATGAATACTTTCAAGTTTAATCATTGTTCATTTCTTTTAAGGTAGAGTAGAAAAATTTAATACGTGAGATAAAGCCAATTTCATGAGTAGTATTTCTTCAGGACGTGTTTATTTATTTTATTTTTGTTTTTGTTTTAAAGATTTTATTTATTTATTTATCAGAGAGAGAGAGCATGCATACAAGCAGGCAGAGTGGCAGGCAGAGGCAGAGAGAGATGCAGGCTCCCTGCCAAGTAAGGAGCCCGATGCAGGACTCGATCCCAGGACCCTGGGATCATGACCTGAGCCGAAGGCAGTGGCTTAACTGACTGAGCCACCCAGGCATCCTCTTCAGGACATGTTTAAAAGGCAAACAAATTAGGGGGAATTATTAGGTAAGTAACAGTAGAGCTGGCATGAAGACATGGTCCAGACTACGCAAGTGGCATGGCATTTCCTACGATTCGGAAAGCCCAACGCAGGATCACAGTGAATCCTCCTGACAACTGTAGGAGTTGCTTATTTTGTGGCCCCACTTTAGAATGGGGAGTGAGGGTCGGGAAACAGAAATGACCTGTCAGGGTCACACGGCTGCAGCGGTCAGTGACAACGTTGAGATTCATTCCTGGCCGATGATCTCTTCACCCTTCTCCCACCCCCGCTTTATTTGTCATATACAGACTCTGAAAGCCACCAGTAATAACTAGATAACTTTGGAGAAGTGAGAATTCTCCCAGCCCACTTCCTCCTGGTGGCTGTGGTCATCCACCAGATCCCAGTTCCCCTCTGATGGGGGTGGTCTGTTGCAGAGAATGCTCAGGAGATCTGCCAGGTTTGGGGCCAGGCCATCTAACTTGGCTGCCTCCTCCAACATGCCAGGCTGGAAGGTTCAAGGCCAGGGAGGTGGGACGGGCTGTCTGGGCCTCTGCTCCTTCTCCTTGCCCTTGTCTCTGGACTACAGTCTATATTTTAGGAAAATAAAAGAGAAAGGACAGTGGGGATGGCATAGGGGGTTGGGATGCTGTCTGAGCACAGGCTGAGAGTTCCTTCTCCAAAGTCAGTGACTCATGTGGCCCCAGGACTCAAGTTCAGAGCTGTTTGAGGCATCAAATGGAAGAGGGGTAAGATCCAAGCCAGCCTTCCCAAAGATCCAGTGGCCATCAGTGTGCCTCCTGGGCTAGAAGTTTCGACATTGTCCTAGGTTGCAGGCTGGGAGGCCCTCAGACCCAACCAACAGGGAAGGAGAAGGTCTTTTGGGGCATGACTGAAGCCCACTGCTCTTGCTCCAACCCAAACAACTTCTGTTTTATGTCTTAGATTCTAAAAGCAGTTTGAGAACCATTGCCCTAGCATCTTCTAGGCCTCAGGTTTAAAGAAATGCTTGCAGCCACTGATTCCTAAGCCATACAAGGCAGAAATCGATGAGTTAGAGGAAGGGAGCAATGGCAGGTGGGGACAGAGGAGCCTGGAGAACCAGATGGGCAGAAAGGATACTGGGTCTCAGAAGCCAGCTTTTACCAAACCCCCTTTCTCTTCTTTTTAAGATTTTAGTTTTTGAGAGAGAGAGCATGAGCAGGGGGAAGGGCAGAGACAGAGAGAGGGAGAAGCAGACTCCCAGCCAAGCAGGGAGCCTGATGCAGGGCTCAGTCCAAGGACCACGTGGTCAAGACTGAGCCGAAGGCAGAAACCCAACTGACTGAGCCACCCAGGTGCCCCACAGCAAACCTTCTTAAGTACCTCCTGTCATTTCCCTAACTAGCTTAGGAAAAAAAAACCCACATTCATCTTAAAGTATACCCCCATGACAACTTCATATGTATGTATGTATGTGTATACACACACACACACACACACACACATATACATATGAAGTTATATATGTGTATATATATATACATATTTTTTAAGATTTCATTTATTTATTTGACACAGAGAGAGAGAGAGAGAGAGCGTGCGAGTACACAAGCAGGGGGAGTAGCAGGCTGAGGGAGAGGGAGAAGCAGGCTCCCCACAGAGCAGGAAAAGTCTGATATGGGGCTCAATCCCAGGATTCTGGGATCATGACCTGAGCTGCAGGCAGTCACCTAACCAACTGAGCCACCCAGGCGCCCCTCCCCACGATAATTTACCAATTACAAACACTGACTTTCCAGTGGAAAAACCTGGTGGACATCTACCTTAACCAAATGATCATACTTAATATCAGCAATGTTGAGATAAAGTAACATTAGGGACCACCTGACAAGATGAATTGAGACAGTTCACATACAGCATTTCTGCCAAAAATGTAAAGCTTAGATCTATCTAACAAGAAGGAAGCATCAGGCAGGTCCCAACTAAGGGACAGTCTACAGACTAACTGGCCTATGCTCTTAAAAAAGGTCAGAAAAGACAAAGAAGGGCTAAGAAATTATTCCAGATTAAAAGAAACTAAAGGGACATGAAAACAAAATGCAATGCCTGGTTCTGAACTGGATCTTGGGCTGGGGGGGGCGGGGAAGAGCCATAAAGGACATAAATAGGACAATGGAAGAACATGAATATGGGCTGTGAAGTAGATTATAGTATTACATCAATGTGAAATTTCTGATTTTTGGTAACTGTACTCTGGTTTTGTAAAAGAATGCTTTTGTTCTTAGGAAATAAACCCTGAAGGTAGGGGTAAGTATAAAGCTGTTTTCAATGTACTCTTAAGTTGAGAGAGAGGGAATGATAAGGGAAAAAAAAAACTTATAGAAGTAATAGATACTTGGGGTGCCTAGCTGGCCTAGTCAGAAGAGCATGCAACTCTTGATCTCAAGGTCGTGAGTTCAAGCCCCACATGGGGTGTAGACATAAATAAAGCTTTATTTATTTATTTTATAAGTAAAACTAAAAAAAAAAAAAATACATACTCAAGTCAAACAACAGAGAGTAAAGGAAAGGTAAGAATTTCCCCCAGTCTTATGGCCTCCCAGACACAAGCACTGTCTTTGATCTTAAAGTAGTTTTAAATATTATGTATTAAAGCAATACACATATATGGTTAAGAAATAGTAGTACTCAAAGGGCTTTAATAAAATCCAATGCCCCACCACTTCCTGATCTCGATTATGCTCCACAGAGCAATCACTTTTGACTATCTGCTTTTCTGGCAGTTACCTCTATAGTTCTAAATAATCTATTTATGGATATAGGAATGATGTTATCAACATCCTGCTCTCTGTGAGGACTTAAGTCACCTGTACCCTGCCATTCCCCACTCTTTCCAATAGAGTTTTTATCACTATTTTCCGTCCTTGTAACTTTAGTTTTCATGTTTTGTTCTGTCAAAACTGTAGACTGTCAAAACTTAAACTGTATCTAAGTTCCAGGTTTGTCAGATATGGCTATTTTGGCACTACTCTTCCCTTTGCCTCATTCTCCTCCCTTCCTACTTCTGTGATCTGTGATTTTAATTACACAGTGTTAAACTGGATAGTATTATGTTTTGTTCTGTTACCACAATGGTCTTCCTTGCTGATTCTGTAGGTTGGCTTTCAAAGTTGAAAAGCCCATAAATACTGCTATGATTAGGACTATATAAGCATTTTTACCTGCACAACCAAGTGGTATACTATGGTTACATTTCTTTTCTTGGGTGGCCTTTGACTTTGCTTGTATTCAACTACTTTTAGGGGTGCCTGGCTGGCTCAGTCAGTGGAGCGTGCAACTCTTGATCTCAGGGTCATGAGTTCAAGCCCCTCATGTATAGATTTGTGTATAGAGTTCACTTAAAAAATAAAATAAAGGGGGGCTCCTGTGTGGCTCAGTTGATTAAGCATCCAACTTGATTTCAGCTCAGGTCATGATCTTAGGGTCATGGGATTGAGTCCCTACACTGGGCTCCGCACTCAGTGTGGAGTCTACTTGAGATTCTCTCTCTCCCTCCAACCCTACCCTGGCTTGCACTCTCTGTCTCAAATAAGTAAATAAATAAAATCTTAGAAAAAAAATAAAGATAAAAGGAAATAAAAATCAACTATTTCTACTTAACAGTGTCTGAAAGGTCTTCCATTTTTTTAATAACCATATGGTAATTTGAGTCTGTGGATTTGAATTTTTTAAATTAACTTAAAATTTTTATTGAGGCAAAGTACATGTAACATAACATTTGCCATCCTGACCATGTCTAAGTGTTTAATTCAGTGGCATTAAGTACATTCATACCGTTCTGCAACCATCACCATCCTCCCACAGAACTTTTCCATCATTCTGTACTAAAACTTTTTACCTATTAACAAATAACTTCCCATTCGGCCTTCCCAGAGCTTGCTAACTACTGTTCCACTCACTCTATGAATTTGACTATTTTAGGAACCTCACATAAATGGAATCATAGGAGAGGGAGCAAAATACATGATCACAAAATGTGTCACTTTGGCATGTGGATTATTTTGAGCTGAACGCAATGGAGACCCAGCAGATTCAAGAAAAACTTCTACCTCTCCCTTAACTATTTAAAGGAATTTAGATAGTGGTCCTGGCCTAGAAAGAGAGCTATTACCAAAGGTAACTTTTTACTGAAAGATTTACCTGTATAGCAGGGCAAACACCTAATTACCTAACATACGTTCTTCTCATTGTCCTGTGAATCACCTTCCTCCCCTTTGAAGCCCCAGGTTCCCCCCGCCCCCACCCCATTCCTTAGCTTAAGAATGCACATAAGCCTCAACTGACTGACTTGTCTTTGGAATCTAATGGTCTTTGTGGGGCCTCCATATGTATGTTATTAAATATTTATCTCTTGTTAATCCGTCTTACATTAATTCACCAGCAAAGGGTAGAGGAAAGATTTTTCCTCCCCAACAGTTGGCACAGTTGGCAGGAGGAACCTCTAGCTGGACTCTGCTTGCTTGGAGGCTGGTGCAGTAGAGAGAGCCTGGGATCTCTGATAAGCATCAGCAGAAGGTAAGAATTCTTACCACTTCAGTCTCCCAGATCTCTGCCTGAAGGGACTGGTGGACGTGAGAGTGGTGACTCTTTTTCTCCCCTCTTTTTTCCTTTTTTAAATTTAGGTAAGTGGAATAAAATATTTGTGCAACTGGTTCCTTGGCTTTATTGGCTCTGCTAAAGAATTGTTAGGAATACTCTTGATTTTTGTTGATCCTTTTTCTCCCAGAGATGGTCACTGATTTCCTCTGTCTCGGTTGTGTCATTTGTCACGAGGAAGAAAGCCATAGGGAAGAAAGCAGGCGTAGGCTTGTAAGCCTGCTGTTTGACCTGGCCTCACAGCACAGTGAGTCCATGGTCACCAGACCACCGTTCACTTAGACAAACTTTGCTGTGGGTTAATGTGCACATGAGGTAAAGGACGGGCTGTTGCTAAGGGACATCTTGGCAGCCAAAGCCACAAAATTGGGGGACATGGCTCTAGCACTTTAAAGTTATTAAGAGTGATTGCCACCTAACTCAGAAACTCCTGTGTTAGGATAAGTTGGTCACAGAACAGGTTAGACAGACCACAGGTTACCTGTCAAGCTCAAAAAAAATTCTGCGTAATGAGGCAACCTGTAAACCACCACACAATTCCTAACCCTGGGGCACATCCCTCCTAGTCTGGCTCTGAGACCCAAGGCTTAGTCAAAGCTGTTAATGTGCATTTAAGAAAAACCAAATGAGGTTTCCCTTTTGCCTTGTTCTGTGTCTTGAGGGCTTGGTTTTATGGAAAGTGAGGATATTCTCTTTGTGGAGGGTGCATATACTGGTGGATAGCCATGCACTGTGGATCTGATAAGCAGAATTCTCTTTGTCCTGTGTACCAGCTTTCAAGGGAATTTGTCATAAGGGGTCCTGGTCCATAAGAGGCCTTTGTTGTCTCGATGTCTGTTGTCACTAATTTGGCTGGACAGAAATGTGAGCGTACCCCATTCGCAGCTAGATATTTTTCAGGCTAACTTTGGGAGTGAACTTTTTGGACGTTGTTAGAGCAGCATTTTTTTGTACTCTTCTTTGGAAACACCTCCTGAGTTCATGGTTAGGTCATAAAAAGGCTTACTGGGGGGGGGGCCTGGATGGCTCAGGTGGTTGAGAATGGGCATTCAGCTCGGGTCATGATCCCAGGGTCCTGGGATGGAGCCTCATATAAGTTCCCTGTTCAGCTGGGAGCCTGCTTCTCTCTCTGCTCCTCGCCCCTGCTTGTGTGCAATGTCTCTCAAAAAGAAGGCACAAAAAATTATAATGGATAGCCTTAGGAACTCTCTTAAGATAAAAGAACACAAACTAGACTTAAAACAAAAATTAAACACAATGTGAATTTCTTTTTTTAAAATCTGAGCCTAGGTGGCTCAGTGGGTTAAGCCTCTGCCTTCAGCTCAGGTCATGATCTCAGGGTCCTAGGATCGAGCCCCGCATCGGGCTCTCTGCTCAGGAGGGAGCCTGCTTCCCCCTCTCTCTCTGCCTGCCTCTCTGCCCACTTGTGATCGATCTGTCTGTGAAATAAGTAAATAACATCTTAAAAAAATATATCTGGCCCTGTCTATTTTAACTTTCTTTTTCCCACAAGATTTATAGAGACCACTCTGGTCTGATCTCCAGGCCCATGATATATTGGTTACTCATGTAACTGCTGAAAATCAGGAAGTGAATTTAGCAGAAGCACCTGGGACAGGGAATAGGGCTTGGTTTGGTGGGCTGTACAGTCAGGCTCTGACAGCATCAGACTTTCCTACCAATGTTCTTTGCAGGCATATTCTAGAATCGCATCCAAAGAATTCATGTTCCGAAGGTGGCAGAAAATAAAATTTCATGTTATCCCTTCCTTTGCAAATCCAGACCTGTTCATTTTTGATCCTTCACCCCAGGGATAATTATAACCTTCTTGCTTGCCTAGTTTTGTGTCCTAAGAACTTGGTTTGGCTTTCTGCCTCCCTGGGTTGTCCTTCTTCTGGTTACCTGTGGGAGTGACTCTGGCTCTTGGGAAGGAGATATCCTTTGCACCCTCTTCGGGGGCCCCTTTTACATCAAAGGAGGGAATTTAATACTGTCAGGAATATTTACTGTTTGTCCTGGCTGAAAACTGACACAATACAGGCATACCTTGGAGATATTGCAGGTTTGATTCCAGACCTCAACAATAAAATGAGTATCACAATACAGTCAAACGAATTTTTTTCACTTCCCAGTGAATGTAAAAGTTACATTTACACTATACTTCAGTCTATTAAATGTGCATTATGTTAAAAAAAAACCAATGTACACACCTAATTAAAAATATTTTATTGCTAAAAAATGTTAACCATCACCTGAGCTTTTGGGGAGTCATAATCTTATTGTTGGTGGATGGTCTTGACTCGATGTCGATGGCTGCTGACTGATCTGGGTGGTGGTTCTCCAAGGCTGAGTTCGCTGTGGCAACTTCGTAAAATAAGACAACAATGCCACGTCGATTGACTCGCCCTTTCACAAACCATTTTTCTGTAGCATGAGATGTTGTTCGGCAACATTTTACCCAGAGTAGAAATTCTCTCAAAACTGTAGTTAATCATCTCAAATCCTGACACTGCCTTATCAACTAAGTTCATGTAATATTCTAACTCCTTTGTTGTTATTTTAACGATCTTCACAGCATCTCCACCAGGAATAGATTCCATCTCAGGAGACCACTTTCTTCGTCATCCATAAAGAGCAAATCCTCATCCCTTTAAGATGCTATTTCCACCCCACCCGCACTTACTTCTTCCCCTGAAGTCTTGGTCCCTCAAGGTCATGAGGATTGCAGTCAACTTCTTCCAAACTCCAGTTCATATTGATTTTCTGACTGCTTCCCATGAATCACAAGTGTTCCATTTTTTAAAAAGACTTTATTTATTTATTTGACAAAGAAAGAGCGTGAGCACACAACCAAGGGGAGAGGAGAGGGGGAAGCAGTGGGGAGCCTAATGTGGGGCTCGATCCAAAGACCATGGGATCATGACCTGAGCTGAAGGAGGACGCTTAACCCATTGAGCCACCCAGGTGCCCCAAGAATCACAAATGTTCTTAATGGCATCTAGAATGGTGAATCCTTTCCAGAAAGTTTTCAGTTGATTTTTGCCCAGCTCCACCAGATCCATTATCTATGGCAACTGTAGCTTTACACAGTGTACTTCTTAAATAACAGACTTGAAAGTTGAAATCACCCCCTGATTCCTGGGCTGCAGAACAGACATTGTGTTAGCAGGCTTGAAAACAGCATCTCATCGTATCTCTCCATTGGAGCTCTTGGGTGACCAGGTGCATGTCAATGAGCAGTCATATTTTGAAACGAGTCTTCTTTTCCGAGCAGTAGGTCTCGATAGTGGGCTTAAAATATCCAATAAACTATGTTGTAAACAGAAGTGCTTTCATTTGGGCCTTTTGCTCCATTTATAAAGCACAGTCAGAGTTGATTAGCATAATTTTTTAAAGATTTTATTTATTTGAAAGAGAGAGGGAGGGAGAGAGCGCAAGAGTGGGGAGTGACAGAGAGAGAAGCAGACTCCCTGCTCAGCAGGGAGCCCTATGCGGACTCAGCCCTGGGACTCTGGGACCAGGACCCGAGTGGAAGGCAGTCGCCCAACCAACTGAACCAGCCAGTTGCCCGATTTAGCATGATTCTTAAGGGCCCTAGGATTTTCCGCATGGTTAATGAGCATTGGTTCAACTTACCGTCATTGAGCTGCATGAGCCTCTAACAAGAGAGTCAGTCTGTCCTTTGAAGCTCTGAAGCCAGGCACTGACTTCTCTCTAGCTCTGAGGGTCCTCAATGGCCTCCTCTTCGACTGGAAGGTTGTTTCATCTGCACTGGAAATCTGTCGTTTAGGGCGGCCACCTTCATTCGTGATCTCAGCGAGATCTGGACGACGAGCTGCAGCTTCTTCTTCTTTTTTTTTTTTTCAAAGATTCCATTTATTTATTTATTTTAAGGTGTGTGGGTGTGTCAGTCCTTCATTATACAGACTACAAACCAATTCTTTGAGGAATTAAGGATGACTGTCCTTATCTTACAAATCTATGAAAAACTAGAAATAACAGCTCTAGAGGCATTTCAAACCCCACCTATTCCTTTTTACCAATCCAGAAACCAAAGTTCTATAGGAATTTTTACTTTAGGAAACCAAAGTTCTTTTTTCCCCCTTTTTCTTTTCTTTTCTTTTTTAAAGATTTTATTTATAGGAAACCAAAGTTCTTAAAAGAACTTGCATTAAGACTACTTGTCAAGAACAATTAAAAATCTTTTTTTAAAAGCTTTTATTTATTTGACAGAGAGAGACAGAGCAAGAGAGGAAACACAAGCCGGGGGAGTGGGAAAGGGAGAAGCAGACTTCCCGCTGAGCAGGGTGCCCAATGCAGGACTCAATCCCAGGTCCCTGGGATCATGACCTGAGCTGAAGGCAGATGTGTAACAACTGAGCCACCCAGGCGCCCCAACAAATAAAAATCTTAAGTGTCTTCTAAAAGGCTTTAATCATCTGAGAAGACAGACTTACCCCAATTGTTCTTTTATAATGTGATTTTTACATTATCATATCTATTTCATGGCTAAAATTTAAAAATGAAACTATAAGATTTCTGTGTCTGTGTTTTTATGTGTCCAAATATGTATATTGTAGATATGTGGCATTTTATCCCTGTGGGTGGTATCACCAAAATTAACTTGTAAAAGAACTTTATTCAATTGGCTTAAAGAAAATGAAATGCTTATATAATTAAATTCTTAGAAATACAACAGAAAGTAACCCAAATACTTTTTATGTTCAATTGATCTGGAAATATATTTAATATTACAGCTAGTTTAAGTTTGTTGGCTTAATTAAAATAGCCATACCTTCAGAGTTATCAGCATAAAATATATTTTTATTCTACCTAGGTTTACCAAAAGTCAAATAAGCTCATGCCATCTCCATTCCAGAATTTGTCAGCAAGAAAGATAACTTAAGGTGATGGTTCGCTTTTTAATGTTTCATGAAATTTTCCTTTCTAAGCATAATTGTTAAGAACAAGTGAATTAAATAGATGTAAGATAACAGTTTATAAATCAGCATTCCATCAATACTATGTTTTATGTTATGTCTACTTAAATACTTTCCCCAAATCTTTTTGGTAACTTAAAACTTTAGTTTTGCTATGTTAAATTAAATAATGTATAGTCATTAAATATCTAGATCATTTCCAAATGAGATAAAATATTGAATGCATTTTTAAAAGATTTTATTTATTTATTTGATAGAGAGAGAGAGAGGGCGCGTGCACAAGTAAGGGAAGCAGAAGAGGGAGAGGGAGAGGGAGAAGCAGGTTCCCCACTAAGCAGGGAACCCAATGTGGGGCTGGATCCCAGGACCCTGGGGTCATGACATGACCCCAAGGCAGATGCTTACCCGACTGAGCCACCAAGCTGCCCCAAAATACTGAATATTAATTATTTTATCTCCTGCCTATAAAAGCCTTCCTTTTAAAAAAAAAAGATTTATTTAGTTATTTTGGAGGGAGAGAGAGTGCACAGAAGGGAGGGGCAGAGGGAGAGAGAGAATCCAGGCAGACTCCTCCCTGAGCACGGAGACTGATGTGGGGCTCCATTCCATATCCCTGAGATCATGACCTGAGCTGAAATCAGGAGTTGGATGCCCAACTGACTGAGCCATCCAGGTGCCCCCAAAACCTTCCATTTTGTATAGCTCCTTGGATACTGTTCTATTCATGAACCTTTCTAATCAGATGTTCAAATTTTACTCAGTTGAATTTTTTTAAATGGAATTAAAGGTATTTGGGTCTTTTTATAAACATGTCTTGTGTCGTGTTGAAAGATTATACTGTGAAGAAGCATATGTTTCCAGAAATTATGAAATGTATTCATAAATTTGCCAATCTAAAGAATACTAGTATAATACAATTCGAAATTGCTTATTCTTAGTTTTCACTAGAAATTAAGACTTCTAAGGGTTAAGAATTCTAATTAACATATGTAGTTAAAGTTACTAGAAATAATAAGGGAAATATCTCCATATGCAAGGAGAGTAGGATGTATGTTTTTGGTAAAAGATGGTATAAGAAAAGGAGATGAATTTTTGTTGAAGGAAAAGAAAATTGTAGGTTTGTGGAAAAGCAATCTTTGGAAAGAAATTTTAATGGGTGGTCAAACTTGCTAACAATTAATTAACATTTAATTTAATTAATTAAATTTAATTAAGTTGAATTTTATTTTATTTTATCATTATTTTTAAAAGATTTTACTTATTTATTTATTTGTCAGAGAGAGCATAAGCAGGGAGAGTGGCAGGCAGAGCAGGCAGAGGGAGAAGCAGGCCCCCAGCCGAGCATAGAGTTTGATGCAGGACTCCAGCCCTTGACCCTGGGATCATGACCTGAGCCATCCAGGTGTCCCGTATTTTATTTTATTTTTTAAGATTTATTTATTTTGAGGGTGGGAAGAGAGAGAGAGAGAGAGACTGTCCATGTTAGCAGAGGGGGAGGGGCAGAGAGAGAGAATCCCAAGCAGATACCCCGCTAAATGCAGAGTCAGACAGAGGCTCAATCTCATGACCTTGAGATCATGACTAGAGCCAAAACCAAGAGTCTGCCAATTAACTGACTGAGCCACCCAGGCGCCCCAGTTAAGTGAGTTTTAATATTAAAAAAAAAAAAAAGCTGGTGCAAAATTAGAGTTGGTTTTCTCTTTCTAAAAAGGACAAAGTTTTCTTGGACTTTTGGTATGCTATTGGTAACAGACAGCAAAAGAAGTTTACCTTTTAAATAATCTGCACAAAAAGCGGAGATTCTGTGTTTTATCAAAATAATTTTCTGTGCTTTAGCATGTCTTTCATTGGTTTTGCTCAGAACTATATAACATTTTGTATTTGCCCTTAATATCTTTTGTCATTTTGGTTCAATAGATTATTATTGTTTCATAGTGATCTGTGATCCTATTTGGTTAAGTGTCCAAACCACTTGATTTTTTTTTAAGATTTTATTTATTTATTTGACAGAGAGAGAGAGAGAAATCACAAGTAGGCAGAGAGGCAGGCAGAGAGAGGAGGAGGCAGGCTCTCTGCTCTCTGCTCAGCGGAGCCACCCAGGTGCCCACCACTTGATATTTTTGACAAAGTTTCCGGAATCAAATTCTCAGCAAAATCTTTTTTGAATGCAGAACCACCTGGGTGGCCCAGGTGGATAAGCATCCAACTCTTGGTTTCAGCTCAGCTCATGATCTCAGGGTCATGGGATCAAGCCCTGCATTGGGTTCCCTGCTCGGTGTGGAGTCTGCCGAAGAGTCTCTTTCCCTCACCCTCTCCGACTCGCACTTGCTCTCTCTCTCTAAAATAAAGAAAACTTAAAAAATATGTTTTGACCTCAAACTAAGTTTTGAGAACTTCCAGAGGGTCCTGGAATATCTCAAAAGATTTGTTCTCTCTCCCTATAAAAAGAGAGCTGTTAATACCAACCGGGCTGCTTTGGTATGTTAAATTACAGGGAAAGAATTATCAAATAAATGATGATAAACCTTCTTAGATTATATTGTTTGTTATTGATATTATTATTATTTTTTAAAGATTTTATTTATTTATTTGACAGACAGAGATCACAAGTAGGCAGAGAAGCAGGTAGAGAGAGAGGAGGAAGCAGGCTCCCTGCTGAGCAGAGAGCCTGATGTGGGGCTCGATCTCAGGACCCTGGGATCATGACCTGAGCCGAAGGCAGAGGCTTTAACCCACTGAGCCACCCAGGCGCCCCTGTTATTGATATTATTAATATAAGTATTCTAGAAATTGTATGAAATTCCTAAAATTCTTATATGTACCAGTATTATCAATCATAATTCTAGTTACTGGGATGCCTGGGTGGCTCAGTCAGTTAAGCCGCTCCCTTCAGCTTAGCTCATGATCCCAGGGTCCTGGGATTGAGTCCTGCATCGGGCTCCTTGCTTGGTGGGGAGCCTGCTTCTCTCTCCGCCTGTGCCTGCCACTCTGCCTGCTTGTGTGCTCTCTCTCTGACAAATAAATAAATTTTAAAAATCTTTAAAAAAAAATAATTCTAGGGGCACCTGGGTGGCTCAGTGGGTTAAAGCCTCTGCCTTCAGCTCAGGTCATGATCCCAGGGTCCTGGGATCGAGTCCCACATCGGGCTCTCTGCTCAGCAGGGAGCCTGCTTCCTCCTCTCTCTCTCTGCCTGCCTCTCTGCCTACTTGTGATCTCTTCTGTCAAATAAATAAATAAAATCTTTAAAAAAAAAAAAATAATTCTAGTTACTACCTTAAAATATTTTATGTCGGGGCGACTGGGTGGCTCAGTGGGTTAAAGCCTCTGCCTTTGGCTCAGGTCATGATCCCAGGGTCCTGGGATCGAGCCCCACATCGGGCTCTCTGCTCAGTGGGGAGCTTGCTTCCTCCTCTCTCTCTCTGCCTGCCTCTCTGCCTACTTGTGATCTCTGTCAAATAAATAAATAAAATCTTAAAAAAAATTTTATGTCATACAAATAACCACACTTATGTGTTAATTCCACTATAATGAACGCTCATCAGATCTTTAACAATATGAGCATTTAAAATGCTTTTGTCATTTACAGATAGTTGTTTTACTTTGATGCTCTGCAAAGTGTTCTTGCAAAAGTACTTCTTCAAGGAGATTCAAGGGAAGAACCCTTGACAAGTTCAGGTTTCTGATAACTTGAGACTACAAAACTGGGCTGGGTAATGGGGGCCTCTGGCTGGCTCAGTCAGTAGTTTTCTCTTAATTTTAAGAAATTTTTAAAAATATTTTTTGAGAGAGAGAGAGAACGCAAGCAGGGGGAGGGGTAGAGGGAGAGGGAGAACCAGACTCTCCGCTGAGCAGGGAGCCCAAGGTGGGACTCGATCTCACGACCCTAGGATCATGACCTGAGCTGAAGGCAGACACTTAACCATCTGAGCCACCCATGTGCCCCTTTAAAAAAATTTTTTTTTAATTTTTAGAAAATTTATTTATTTGAGAGAGAGAGAGAGAGTAGGTCATGTAACTCTTGTTCCCAGCCTTGTGAGTTGAAGCTCCATGCTGGGCATGGAGCCTACTTTAAAATAAGGTAAAATACAATACAATACAATACAATACAATACAATACAACCTTTACCAAAACAAAACAAAACAAAACATCCCAAAAAACCGTGCTGGGTAAGAATTTCCAGAGCCAATGAAAAACTGGATTCAGGTGGAACAAGTATTAATTATTTGGAATGATGGGAATGCAGGCTGGTGCAGCCACTCTGGAAAACAGCATGGAGGTCCCTCAAAAAGTTGAAAACAGAGCTACCCTATGGCCCGCAATCGCAGTACTGGGTATTTACCCTAAAGATACAAATGTAGTGATCCGAAGGTGCACCTGCACCCCAGTGTTCATAGCAGCAATGTCCACAATAGCCAAACTATGGAAAGAACCTAGATGTCCATCCACAGATGAATGGATAAAGAAGATGTGGTACACACACACACACACACACCCCAAATTATTACACAGTCATCAAAAAATGAAATCTCACCCTTTGCAACAATGTAGGTGGAACTAGAGGGTAGTATGCTAAGTGAAATAAATCAGTCAAAGACAATTATCATATGATCTCACCGATATTTGGAATTTAAGAAACAAGGCAGAGGATCATGGGGAAGAAAGGAAAAAAAATGAAACAAGATGAAACCAGGGAGGGAGACAAACCATAAGAGACTTTTAACCTCAAGAAACAAACTGAGGGGGCACCTGGGTGGCTCAGTGGGTTAAAGCCTCTGCCCTCGGTCAGGTCATGATCCCAGGGTCCTGGGATCGAGCCCTGCATCGTATTCTCTGCTCGGCGGGGAGCCTGCTTCCCCTCCTCTCTCTCTGCCTGCCTCTCTGCTTACTTGTGATCTCTCTCCCTTTGTCAAATAAATAAAATCTTAAAAAAAAAAAAAAAAAACAAACTGAGAGTAGCAGGAGGGGAGGGTGGTGGGGGGATGGGATAATGGGGTAATGGGTATTGGAGAGGGCACGTGTTGTAATGAGCACTGGGTATTATATACAACTGTTGAATCATAGACCTGTACCCCTGAAACAAGTAATACATTGTATGTTAATTGAATTTAAATTAAAAAAAGAATAAAGAAAGGAATTTGCGATTAAAAAAATTAAAGTGGAATTGGTTAAAACAAATTATTTGGAAATGAATGATTAACATTTTTATGACTTTTGGGAAACATTTTATGGATTTTTGTTTCTCGAGATTTAAGGAAACCTTTTTCTCTTTTCTCTCAAGTTATCAACAATTTGGTAAGATATACCTTTGTGAACAAAGATGAAACAACTTTTCTCCCTACCTGATCCGTCTAGAATTTGGTAACTCTAAGTGAGTGAGTATTCTTATTTTCATGGCAACAGAATTATTTGCATAAGGTCAATAAGAATCTGTTCTCCTTGTAACAGGACACAATTGGAAACATAGATTATATTACCAAGGCTTTGACTGGAATGTCACATTTGTGAGAGGTGTACATAGACTCTGATATGACCAGACAGCGTTTTTCTAAAGTTTTTTTTTTTTTTTTTAAGTAATCTCTACGCCAAATGTGGGGCTTGAACTCACGACCCTGAGATCAAGAGTCAGATGCTCCTCTCTCTGTCTGAGCCAGCTAGGTGCCCCCATGACCAGACAGCTTTAAGGGACTAATACTGACTTTATGGAGCCAATAAAGCCCCATGGAAAAATCGGCCTGGTACCTTGCTTATAGGGTTCCTGGGAGCCTTACCAGGTGAATAAGGAAGGTCACATCCTGGCAGGTGCAGGACTTTTAGGATATTCTGAAAATCTCAAAAAAAGAGGAATTCACCCAAATCTATAGGTATTGCAGGCACAACATGATGCTAGCCCTTAGTATGGCTTGTTAACATAGAGAAGCTTTTAAAAGTTCAATCTGAGGGATGCCGGGGCGGCTCAGTCAGTTGGGTGTCTGTCTTCAACTCAGGTCATGATCCCAGGGGCCTGGATCCAGCCCCACATCAGGCTCCTTGCTCAGTGGGGAGCCTGATTCTCCCATTCCCTCTGCCATTCTCCCACTTGTGCTCTCTGGCTCCATCACTCTGAACACTACATCAAGAACTAATGATGTACTGTATGGTGACTAACATAACATAATAAAAAAAAATAGAAAAAGAAAAGTTCAATCCGAGATTCCTTATGAAAAGTTCCAGCAAAGTAGATTTAAAAGAGCCTACAAGGTCAATCACTATTCTTGCTGCACTTAGGTATATGATCAGGCCAAGCAGATTGAAATTAGACTTGGTTTGCAGATGCGTTAGTCTTGCTGTGGTTATCTTTGATAAAAGTGGGGGTAATTGTAGAGAGAAAAATTATGTTTCATTAATATACCTTTGTGGATATCAAATTCTAGTGCTGTTAATTCTCTTCGAGAATTTGTTTTCTACCTGTAAACTGGATCCTGACTTTTTCTAGTTTCCTCCAATATTTGGCTAAATTCTCCAAAAGAATGTTTCCAGCTTTCCTCCTACCCTTCTGACATGGAATCCTTGAGAACTAAAACTGCCATTTTTCTGAACCCATGCAAGCTAAAGTTGGACAAGCTGATATGAACTTCAGAGAAATCACCACAACAGCTCATGTATGGACAATCAGGCCCGTTGCAATGTGACCCCTCAGTATGATCACCAGTGACATTCAAACTACAACCCAGAAAAATCTGTCAGATTGCCTCTGCCTGAAGATATTTTGAGCCAGGCCTCTAGAAATCGTCCTGTCTCGCTGCCTTCAGAACTCAGAGACGGGGTTTATAATCTGTTCCAATCATTAATCATTGTTTTTCTTTTGTTTCCATAGAAATGCCTCTTGTAACACAGCCCTAACTTTGGGAGTCCACCTGAATCACCACCTCCTGAAGTGAGAGATATAACTGTTTAACTGAACTGACCTACTCTCAGTACTAAGAAAGTGGTTCAGTGACATGGAGCAATCTACCAACTCAATTTCAGCATTGTGAAACTTCTTGGGGAAATTTCCAAGGTGGGACTGGGGGGAGGGGCAAACTGTGACTGCAAAATATGCCATTTTGGCTGGTGGGTTATTTTGAGTTGAAGGCAGACTCAAGAAAAACTTTTATTTCTCCCAAATCACCTAAAAGGATTTAAATAGGGGACCCGGTCCATAAAGAGAGCTATTACCAGAGATAAATTTTTATTTGAAAGTCCTATCTATAGGGCAGGGCAAACGTCTAATGACCAGACATTTGTTCTTCTTATTGTCCTGTCACCTTCCTTCCCTTTGAAGCCCCAGGCCCCTATCCCATTACTTAGTTAAGGATGGCATAAAATCCTCAACTGATGGGCTTGTCTTTGGGACTTTCTGATGGACTTTCTCTATGTTTGTAAGTAAATGTTTTTCTCCTGTTAATCTGTTTTATATCAACTTACCAGCCAAAGAACCTAGAATGGTGGAAGATAGTTTCTTCCTCCCAACACATGCAATATTTGTTCTTTCATCCTTTGGGCTTATTTTGCTTAGTGCACGTCCCTCAAGTTTCATCAGTGTTTTAGCATGTGATAGAATTTCCTTCCTTTTAGGGGCGCCTGGGTGGCTCAGCGGGTTAAGCCTCTGCCTTCGGCTCAGGTCATGATCTCAGGGTCCTGGGATCGAGCCCCGACTTGGGCTCTCTGCTCAGCAGGGAGCCTGCTTCCCCCTCTCTCTCTGCCTGCCTCTCTGCCTACTTGTGATCTCTGTCAAATAAATAAATAAAATCTTAAAAAAAAAAAGAATTTCCTTCCTTTTTAAGGATAAGTAATATTCTATAATATTGTATGAATACACTAAATTTTGTTTATCCATTCATTCAGTGATGGACATTTGGGCCCATCATTTGGGCCACTTTTGGCTCTTGTAAATAATACTGCTATGAACACTGGTGTACAAAAATTATTTGAATACTTGCATTCAATTCTTTGGCAATATACTCATAAGTGGAATTGTTGAATCATATAGTAATTCTATGTTTAAATTTTGATGAAGTCCAATTTATTGCCTACACCTTTTGTTTTATATCCACAAAATCATGGTTGAATCCACCGTCAAAAAGATGTTGGGGTATGTTTTCTCCTAAGAGTTTTATATATAGTCTTGCCTCTTACATCTTTGATCCACAGAATGTAGATTCTATAACTTGTTAATTTAGTGATCTTCAAAAAATATCAACCTAGGGCACCTGGGTCGCTTAGTCAGTTAAGTGTCTGCCTTCAGCTGGGGTCCTGATCCCAGGGTCCTGCATAGGGCTCCCTGCTCAGCAGGGAGCCTATTCCTCCCTCTCCCTGTGCCTCTCTCCCTGCTTGTGCTCTCTCACTCACTCTCTCAAATAAATAAATAAGTAAAATCTTACAAAAAATAAAATATCCTAGCCTGCAGGGCTCTCTGTGATTTGGTTAACACTTTCTGATTTCAACAAATTCTAGGAACACAGCCCACACCATGCTGTTTCTCAAATATGCCAAGCACATTCCCACCTCAGAGCATTTATATTTGCTATTCCTTCTTCCAGGAGCACACTGCCTTCATATCTCTGATTATTCATCCCCTTCTATTTTTTTTTAAGATTTTATTTATTTATTTATTTGACAGGCAGAGATCACAAGTAGGCAGAGAGAGAGAGAGAGGAGGAAGCAGGCTCCCCGCTGAGCAGAGAGCCCGATGCAGGACTCGATCCCAGCACCCCGAGATCATGACCTGAGCCGAAGGCAGCGGCTTAACCCACTGAGCCACCCAGGTGCCCTATTTATCCCCTTCTCAAGGAGGTCTTTACTGAGCACCTTATCTAAAGTGCCATCTCCATTTCTATCCCACTACCCTGCTTTTGTTTTCTTATTAGCATTTGTCATTGCCTAACATGTTATTTGTTTCTTCCTCGTGTTCCCCCAAAAGAATAAAGACTTTAGGGGACCAAAGATCTTGGCCTCCCTCTTACTATAACAGGATCCTCAAATTCTTATCTGAATACATAGATGCTCAGAATAAAGGGACTTAGTGGTGAGCAATGGGTGAAAAACTTCTAGGACATATCCTTAAAAATAAGGAGTGTACCTCCTTTCTCTCTCCCCACTTAAGCCTGGCTAGAGTTGGATGTGGTGGCAACCGCTATTAGACTATTTAGATGATGACAACTCCTTGGAGATGACAAAGCAACAAGTCAGATGGAACCTAGGTACCTACTGATTTCTTGAATCAAAGCTGTTAAAAGGGGCATCTAGGTGGCTTGTCAGTTGGGCATCTGCCTTCTGTTCAGGTTGTAATCTCTGGGTCCTGGGATTGAGCCCCACATCAGGCTGCTTGCTCAGCGGGGAGTCTGCTTCTCTCTTTCTCCCTCTGTCCCTCCCCACCACATGTTCTCTGTCTCTCTGTCGCTCAAATAAATAAATAAAACCTTCAAAAAAAAAAAAAAGCTGTTGAAAATCTTGGAGTTTTCTTTTTTTGAGAAAGAGCACACTTTATTTGAAAGAGAGCATTGCACATAACCAAAAGATGAAAGCAGCCCAAAGGCATCCTACATACCATGTTCTAAAAGATACAAAGGATGATGGGTAAAGAGGATTAAGAGTACACGTAATATGATGAGCACTGAGTAGTGTATAGAATTACTGAATCACTGTATCATAGTCCTGAAACTAATATAACACACACATTAATTATACTTGAATAAAAAACATTTTTTAAAAGATTTTATTTATTTGACAGAGAGACCACAAGCAGGCAGAGAGGCAGGCAGAGAGAGAGGGGGAATCAGGCTCCCCGCCAAGCAGAGAGCCCAATGAGGGGCTCGATTCCAGGACCCCGAGATCATGACCCGAGCTGAAGGCAGAGGCTTACCCCGCTGAGCCATCCAGGTGCCCCTAAAAAACATTTTTAAAGATACATAGGATGTTTTGCTAAGAAAGATCAACTGGAATATGTATTCCTTTGGGCACCTCCCCACTCATATCTTTCTGAGGGGCTGGGACAATCCCACCCATTTCTTTGAAGGCAACTGTGGTTCACTAAAGACAGAGCCACTCAAGGGTGCCTTCTTGTTTTTCATAAAAACACTTTTAGGGGCACCTGGGTGGCTCAGTCATTAAGCATCTGCCTTCAGCTCAGGTCATGATCCTAGGGTCCTGGGATCAAGCCCCACATCAGGCTCCCCACTCAGCGGGAAGCCTGCTTCTCCCTCTACCACTCCCCCTGCTTGTGTTCCCTCTCTCACTGTGACTTCTATCAAATAAATAATATTTAAAAAAAAATAACCCCCCCCCAATTTTTTAGATTTTTTTTTTGAAGTCTCCATTTGTTACTTTCATTCTATGTTCTCTCGAGGTCATCAGACTAGCTTCTGATGGCCTTGTTGTCAACACCAGGGAGGTCAGCTTTAGCCATGATCAAGTCGCCTATGGTTACATCAGCAACAGCCAGCATCGTCCTGCTTGCATGAATCATCCTTCTTAGTTCTTTCACTGGACAGGGAGACCTTGCTCTCCCTGTCAGTGTGGCCTGATCTGGTAAGTGCCTGATCTCAATTTCTTACTCGGTTTGTGGCCACGATAACTCACATGTCTTCCCTTGAATTAAATCTATTCAACTGCTTCCACAGTTCTAGTATTGTTGGCTGAATTTCTCTCTCACCCCAGAATCTGAGTAATATTCTTTTGTTCCAATAGCATCAATTTCATCAATAAAAATGATGAATGATACATGTTCTTCACCATCTTGAAAGAATTCCTGTAAAAGTTTGGGCCAATCACCTAGGTACTTCTGAGTCATTCAGAACCAACTATGCTCAAGAAAGTGGTTGAGGTTTGGTTTGCTATTGCTTTGGCTAGTAAGGTTTTACCTGTGCCAAGTGGACCATACAGAATGACTTCCCTGGGGGCTTTATACCCGTTTTTTTTTTTTTTTCCATAATATTCTGAATGAGCAAGAGGAAAGTCACAGATTCCTCGACTTCCCTATTTGGTAGTCAGACCCCCTAGTAACAGCACATATCTCCTGGAGGGACTTTTCACCTTTGTTGCTGTGACCAGGGGATCCATGTCACTCCTATCACAGCACGTACCTTGTGGTTGAGCAGGGCCAAGCAGCTGGGTTCCAGCAGATTGTTGTCTACGAATGAAAAATGCTGATGTGGTGTTCTCAGCGCACAGATGTAGACACAGTGGCATGTCTTCGATCATCACTGACCTCTTCCAAGCCTCCTACCAACATTGGGTAGGAACTGGCTACCCTCAGATCATTCACCTTTGGTCTTCCCTCCTTGCTTTTCTCCTAAAGGCTTCATTAATTCCTGATTTCTAGTGAATTCTTCCTCCTCCAACTTTAATAATTTTAACTGGCACCGAATGTGAGGGTCACCAATGGCAGTTTGGGGACAAGTAAGTGTCTGATCCCTTTGTTTCCTTCTTTTCCCCACTCTAGTTGGTACACAAGGTTCATATTTCTTTTTTGTTTCCTTGTCATCCTTCTTGCTGCCTCCAGGACCATGACCACCACTACTCTGACCCATCTTGCTTGGGCTACCCGAGCCAAGATTGGACTTTTATGTGGAGACACATTTTCATCTTTTTAAAAAGATTTTATTTATTTCTTTGAGAGAGAGTAAGAGAGAGAGAGAGAGAGAGAGAGAGAGAACACTCAAGTAGGGGGAGTGGCAGGCAGAGGGAGAGGGAGAGCCAGGCTCCCTGATGAGCAGGGAACCCAGTACAGGTGCAAGAGTTGATCCCAGAACCTTGGGATCATGACCTGAGCCAAAGGCAGACACACAATTGACTGAGCCCCCCAGGTACCCCAACACATTTTCATCTTAGTAAAGTAACTATTATTTTGCATCTCTGTCATAGCAGCTGTATCTATTTCTTAACTCTGAGCTTTCTACCCACTCTGCCTCAGCCAAGAGAAGGGAGGAATATCAACCAACAGAGCCTACCACAGTGACCAGCAAGTTCCCTCTCGTATTAATCTCAGTGTATTCCCAGTCTTAGAATGGGGAATGGAAAGGGAAAAAAACCCCCAAAACATCATTCTTGCTGCTGCATAGAAGCATATTATCTCAACTATTTATAAAACTACATATACCCATGCATGCAAAAAAACACTAGAAGAAAATACTTATAAATGTTAAGTGGAGGGGCACCTGGATGGTTCACTTGGTTAGGTGTCTGCTTTTGATTCAGATCATGATCCCAGGGTCCTGGGATCTCTCCCTCTCCCTCTCTCACTCCCTCTGCCGCTCTCCCAGCTTGTGCTCTCTCACTCTCTCATTCTTACTCTCTCTCAATAAGTAAATAAATAACATATTAAAAAATGTTAAGGGTGAAGATTCAGTGGAAAGAATTCAGGGAAGAAAAAGAAGTACTGTGAAAGAGAAAAGAGAGAAAGAAGCTTTTTGGATTGGGAAGTGGAAAGAATAATGATGCAATTTTCACGGAAGTCATTAAATCTGTCATTCTTATTACATTACAGTAACATAAACACCTTAACGAATCCACTGTGGATTCAGATAAAATTTTTCTCTGAATGTATTAGAGAGAATGATTGTGCTTGTTCTGTGCTTCCTGCAACATGTGCGGTAAAACGGTATTCCTGAGACACAACCATGGCAAAAAGAGCTTTTTCTGTGGATGAATACATTATCTCTCCCCGGAATTTTAAAGGTGCTGAGAAATCCCGAGTTAGGAAGCATGATTCACGTTCCTCAAAGAAGCTTTACTGTGACAGGCATTTTTTATTGTTCACATCTACACTCTCTTCTTTGTTCTTACAACCCTGATTTGTTCAGAGCAACATGCCCAGTTAAAGAACCATATTTTCCAGCATTCCGTGCAGCTAGAGGTGGCCGGGTGACATGGTTCTAGGCAATGAGGTGGAAGTGGCAGTTGCTGAGTGAAGCTTCCTGAAGAGTTCATAAAAGAAAGACCAGCTGGGTGTCTGGGTGGCTCAGTCGGTTGAGTGTCTGCCTTTGGCTCAGGTCATGATCCCAGGGTCCTGGGACAGAGTCCCACATCAGGGAGTCTGCTTCTCCCTCTGCCTGCTGCTCCCCCTACTTGTGCATGCTCTCTCTCTCTCTCTGACAAATAAATAAATAAATAAAATCTTTAAAAAAAAAAAGAAATATTGTTGCCATTTTCCCTTCCCATTCAACACCTTGGCCAAAACATGGTTGTGACTGTGACGGAGGAGACAAACCTCTGAAGATCAAAGACACGGGATAAGGGAAACTGACCAAAACTATAAAGGTAGCTGCAGCCTCTGATGCTTTTGTGGGTTGACTGTACTTCTCAGAACTTCTCAATCCATGAGAAAAAGGAAATCTCTATTTGGCTAAGGTACTATGGGTTTCCTGTCAAAACACAGAAGGAGTCTGGGTCCTATTGGTGCCATGGGGTAGCCGCATTTGCCTAAATCTTAAGTTTTTGTACAAAAGAGAGAAAGCAAGCCCTCGTTTGTTTGTTACTTGTACCAGAGACAAATAGCCATGTGCACTGTGTCTGGGTTCTAGATAAGGAAGGAGGAGAGAAGTGTCATGCTTTGGAAATGCTGAGTCCGAGATACTTCTGGGATAGCCACATGTGGAGAACCCAGAGAGCATGGGATAGGTAGGTCGGGAGCTTGGATAAAAGATCCGGGTGGGGAAAACACAGGTTATAAGAGTTCAGGGTAGATACTGCAAAGTCCCTCATTGCCTGTCATGGGCTGGGCGTAAACACGTTCTTTGCATCTCTGAGGAACAGAGCAAGCGATCAGATTTGGCTCCAAATGAATGAGTACTTTCCCATAGCCAGAGCTCTCTAACAATGAAACAGGCCCTCTGCGTTAGACAGCATCCTGCTCCTTGAGCAATGCAGGCAGAAACTGGGTACTCGGGTGGTGGGCAAGATGTCCAGAGCACTGGAAAATTGGATTTGACGACTGTTAAATATCTTTCAAACCTTGAGCAGCTACTATTCTAAGCTTCTAATTCGGTTCTGGAGTGTTAACATTGACCTTGTGAAAAGGATTCAACCCACGGTGAGCCCACGATCCTTCACTGCTGTTGTACCCATTCTTGCTCTGAACTGCACACTTAAAAACAGTTAAGATGGTCAATTTCATGTGTATGTTTCCACAATTAAAAATTCTAAAATAATCCAACGTGGCAAATCAAAGTAGGCACTTCATAGCAAACCGTGAAGTATGAGGAAGGAGCCTCAGGAACGGTGGCTGGTGCCTCTTGGAGACACTGTGAATGCTCCAAAGAGGTGACTGTGAGTGGGAACGGTGCAGGTGACTGTTGGCAAGGGGGCATCTCAGCAAACGACCCAGAGACCATATCTGTTTGGGGTGGAGGCCTTGCAATTTTTCCAATGGAGGCAGGAAGCCTGAGGCACTGAAGCCTGTGGACCTGCCATCCCTCCAACTTCTCCTTGTAGCTTCCTGTGGTAACCGCCACCCTGTGGCCGCCTGCTCCTGTCTCTTGACCAGAGAAATTCTCCTGCCCGTGAGTGCAGTATTAGTTCCTTAACGTTGTTGTTGAAATGTTACAGAATTAGAGACCACTTATTGATTGCCTAGTATGCCCTGACTAGAGCCCTTTACATATTGTTTCTATTATTTTCACAGGGACTCTATGACAAAGGTTTTGTGATTTGTGTCTTACTCAAGAGGAGACCAAAGTCCCAAAAGGTTAAGTAACTTATTCAAACATGCACAGTAAGGAGCTAAATTCTTTCCATCATACCATACCATCATACCATGGCCTCTATATTGGTAATAATAATAAAATCCCTACAGAACTGGGATATTTTTAAAGCCCCTGTAAGTTCTCAGAGGCAAAAATGCACTGTGAGCAACTCGGGGTTGCCACGAAATAGTAACTGCTAATATATTTTTTAAAGATTTTATTTATTTATTTGACAGAGAGAGAGAGAGAGATCACAAGTAGGCAGAGAGGCAGGCAGAGAGAGAGGGGGGGAAGCAGACTCCCTGCTGAGCAGCGAGCCTGATGTGGGGCTGGATGCCAGGACCCTGAGATCATGACCTGAGCGGAAGGCGGAAGCTTAACCCACTGAGCCACCCAGGTACCCCAGTAATTGCTAATATTTATTGAGCATTTAGTACAGGTTGGGAACTTGGTGAAACTCTGATTACATTACCATATTTAATACCTCTAATATCCCCGAGTAGTATGTGTAAAGGTGCCCATTTGTCTAGAGGCACACTGGCAAAGGCTCAGGAAATGGTCAATTATTTCAGGACAGAGGACTGATACTTTTTTCTCATTGAAATAGATGATTCCCAAGATCAATGCCAATTCTGGAACTGCTACTACTTTATTTTTTGAGCATTGGAAACACATTTCTGGATCATTTTTAAGGCAGAACTTGGTTTGAATGCTAGTTCAGTGCTGCCATTGTTTCCCATACCAACCCTAAAAACAGAAGATATACCAGAAGATGCCACTAAGAATATATGCTTATAGTAGAAAGGCATTCATTCATTCATTCAACAAATAGGTCTTGAATGTCTTCTGTTTGCCAGGCCACACCTCCTATTCCCCCTCTTCTCAAAAAACAGACTAAAACAAAAGACCTCCAAACAAACAATTAAAAAAACCCCAAATCAAAAAAGCAACAACCTCCCCCCCCCCCCGCGAATATAACTAGCTTTCAAGAGGGCTCAGGTAGTCACATGGATATAGAATAGCGCTGTTGCAGCAAGTACTATAGCATTTTTAAAAATTATGTTATGTTAGTCACCATATAGAAGTACTATAGTGTTGACCTTGAAAATTTTATCCCTACAAATTGAATCTCATGGATCTTTATTAAATTCAGTTACAGCTGAAAAATGCCACATTTTTTCTATTGTCCTTTAATAATATGACCTTATAAAGGAACTTCGTGTGATTAAATCATATATTTAAATAATTATGAACTTATCTTTCTTCCTATCCCTGTTCTTCACCTTTTCATATCTATTGCTTTTGTTAGACCCAGGCAATTACTGTTACCAGTTTCCCTGTGGAGATATTTTATGCCTAGGCAAGTGTCAAGGGCAGAAAAATTTTCCTTCCATCCTCCTAGGTTCTCTAATAATTAAATCAACATAAAACACATTAATAGGGGTAAACAAGTTAATTTTGTATATACAGAAGCCCCATAAAAAGGTGACACCCCAAACACTCAGGCAGTTGAGGCTTATATGCCATTTCTGAGCTAAGGAATGGGATAAGGGCTTGGGACTTCAAAAGGGAGAAGGGCAATTCAAAGAAAGATAAAAGCAGATGTTTGCCCTGCCATGCAAGTAAGTCCTTGAGATGAAAAGCTAACCCTGGTAATAATTCTCTTTCTGGGCCAGGTCCCCCTATTTAAATTCTTTCAGGCAGTTGAGGGAGAGGTAAAAATTTTTCCAGAGTCTGCTAGGTCTGGACTGATTTCAGCTCTAAACAATCCACGTGTCAAAGTGGCAGGCACACTTTTGGGGTGGTATATTCAGAAGCTCATTTGTCTCTCTACCCATGTGGGTCCTTCTTGTTTTGTTTTCCAAGATTTTATTTTGGTTAATTATTTTTATTAACATATAATGTATTATTTGCCCCAGAGGTACAGGTCTGTGAAATCCAGATTTTATTTTTGAGTAATCTCCACACCCAAGGTAGGGCTTGAACTCACCACCCTGAGATCAAGACTCTCACCCTCCACATACTGAGCCATCCAGGAGCCCCAGGACTACTCATACGGATCTCAAAACTGAACAAAACAAAATACAACGTTATAACCACAGACATTGTTCTGGGCTTTGCTTTTTTTTCACGTAATATACCTTGGAACTTGTAAACTGCTGTTTTGCTTTCTCCAGTAATAGCAAGTTATTCCTTCGGAAAAAAATGAGCTCTATTTAATTTCATCCGATTACTCTCTGGTTTCACGGCTTAATAGAGGAAAAAGTCGTCTTTGTCTACCCGAGTCAGTTTGAGGTTGCTAGGAATCCCCGTTCTGCCCACCTTTCTTAGCCGTTGGGAGAAAAAAGTCCCTTAACGCGAAACAACGAGAGATCATTAAGCTCAAAATGAATCCCAAGAAAAGCGTGAGCGACAAGGCCACGGAAAGGACCCTCCCCCGCACACTCCACCTGCACACAAAGACCCAGCCTGCAAGGCCCTCCCCACCTGCGGCAGGGGCGGGGCCGAACCCCATCCGCCAAACGCACGCACGCACGCACTCACGCACGCTCGCCCGCACGCATCCATTTTTTCCGGCAGTCTCCGCGTCTGCAATGGGAGCCGCCATCCTGGACCTTGGGTCGCTTACCCCGTCAAGACAGACACCTTGAAACTCCGCGGCAGCCATCTTCTACGAGAAGCCTGCGCTGCAATCCTTGCTCTCAGATCACCGCGTTTTCAGAAACGGGAAAAACTCTGTGTTCCGTACAACTACAAAGGAAGCAGCCATCTTGTACGGCGAACCCCTCCATTTCCGGACTGGCCCGCTGACGTGACACCGAAAGCACGAGCCAACATAGGCGACTCTCGCGCCCCCTGGCGCTGGTGCCCTAGCAGTGACTCCAGCTTTGACCTGTGGGGATTTTGTTTCCGGGTCCGCTCAGGCGGGGCCTTGACGTCACCTGGCCGCGCGGTCTACGCCGAGCTGGGGCGAGGCTGGCGTGGAGTCTGAGCCTGCGCGTTGGGCGATCGGGGTGGAGGGCATGGGGGCTGACGTGACGTGACGTGACGTGACGTGACGTGACGTGGCGTGGCGTGACGTGGCGTGGGGTGGGGTGGGGTGGCGTGGGGAATTTGGGGAGGAAGTATCCACGTTCGTTCAGGGTTCTTGTGTGTTGTTTGAATACACCCCGATCGTGTGAGAGACGTACTTTTCCAGATGAGGAAACACTCGTCCCCCTTGCTCAATCTGCCAGGCCTTGACAGACAGGATTAGGCAGTCCCCGCTCTGTGTCTGCAAAATGGAGTAGCTATCTAATCTGTGGGATCGTTGTGAAGACTGAGTGTCGAGACTCAGGGGTTTTTAATTTATATCAGGTTCTTCTCCACTGACAGCAGAAATAACATAGTATCAACAACCACTTGCTATCTTCACTTACACGACAACTGTGAGGAAGGTAGTATCAGCATTACCATTTTGCATATGAGGACTGAGAAAAAGCAAAAGTAGTTTGACCGAGTTCGAGAAGTAGCTGGTAGCAATGCCCGGGTAGATTGGGGTGGGACTGATCTTAACTGCTCTAAGTACTCTCTGGTAACAGGACCTTGTTGGAGTATGTGATAAAAAGACGACAAAGAAACAGGGACCCGTTATCATAGTTCTCGTAGCCTTGTGACAGAAGAGTGAGGCTTCTAAGGACAAGCTTGTCTGGGAGGGAGGAGAAGACGGTGGGAGGTAGAGAGGGACTGTACCAGAAGGAATAGGCGAGAGAGGATAGAGCAGTATTTTTGTCCTGTCTGCTCCAGAAGTGGGGGAAAAAAATGGCTTCCAATTTGCGGAATGGAAGTCAAGGTGGTAGTCATAGTAATTGCTATGACTCGTTTAGTTGTTACCTTGTCTACTCTTAGAAGGTGTTAATCCAGCCTTAGGAGGCTGAAGTTGAAAAAGTAGGTTCCTTATCCTTCGCAGTGTTTAATTACCCCTATAAAACTGGGGTAGTAGGAATCCCTATCCCAGCCACTTAGCCAGATTGTTTTGAGGGAATTTTGGTGTCCTACACTGTCATTTGGTGCGGTTTTTTTTTTTTTTAAGACTTTTTATTTATTTGAGAGAGAGACAATGAGAGAGAGCATGAAAGGGGAGAAGGTCAGAAGGAGAAGCAGACTCCCATGGAGCTGGGAGCCTGATGCGGGACTTGATCCCGAGACTCCAGGATCATGACCTGAGCTGGAGGCGGTTGCCTAACCAACTGAGCCACCCAGGCACCCATTTGGTGCGGTTTTTAATGGGACCCTGTGTTGGCAAGGCTGGGCTAACCGGGCACTGTGATACCTACTGGTGGAGGGAATCTACATTTTTACACCCTCCTTAGAAGCCAAGCACACAATGTCTGTTAACATAGAATTAATTCTTTCCATGAATCATTTGATCAACCACTTAAAGGGTTAGGAAATTATTTTACAGGTGTGTTCCAAATGTGCACGGACACATGGACAGATAACAATCCAGCATTGTTTGAATAGTGAAAGCACGGAAACAATCTAATTGTTAAGCAATAGGGAACTGGTCTGGTTTAAAAAATATAACACACTGGGTAGCCTGGGTGGCTCAGTCTTTTAAGCATTTGTCTTGGGCTCAGGTCATGATCTCAGGATCCTGTAATCAAGCCCCATGTTGCTCAGGGGGTAGTCTGCTTCTCCCTCTTCCTCTGCCCCTCCCTCCACTTGTGAACAAACTCTCTCTCTCGAATAAATAAATAAAATCTTTTCAAAAATAGCAGGGACACCTGGGTGGCTCAGTTGGTTAAGCGGCTGGCTTCTGCTCAGGTCATGATCCCAGCATCCTGGAATAGAGTCCCACATCGGGCTGCTTGGTTGGCAGGGAGCCTGCTTCTCCCTCTCCCTCTACCTACCACTCTCTAACAAATAAATAAATAAAATCTTCAAAAAATATGACATATTTATGTGACATAATACTAATAGCTCTTTTTAAAAAAATTTTTAGAGAGACAGAGTGTGCAGGGTGGAGAGGGGAAGAGGGAGAGGGTGGGAGGGAGGAAATGTCAAGCAGACTCTCCACTGAGCCCGTGGAGCCTGATGGGTGGCTCAATCCCGTGACCCTAAGGTCATGACTTGAGCCCAAATCAAGAATCTTATACTTAACTGACTGGGCCACCCAGGTGCTCCTATGCAGCTCTTAAAAAGAATAAAGCAGTGCTGTTACTGCTGGCATACCCAATATGCCAAGGTCATACTGATCACATATAATTATGATGTATGTGGCTGCAAATAACAGAATACTCTTTTATTGCATCTTCAACAAGCCAGTGTTAATCTAGTGCATATCGTAAGTAGTCCACGCATAGGTAGATCTGAAGTTTGTATGGGTAAGGTGTGCCATACCCATACAATGATGTATGCATCATGCGTACATCATGCACTTTTTAATTTTTTCTTACTGTGAATCATATATTAAAAAGTGCATAAAACATAAATGTTCAATTTAGTAAATTGCTGTAAGATGAATGTCTATATGACCACTACCTAAGTTAAGAAAGAGAAAGTTGCCAACATCCCAGAAACTCCCCCTTGTGCTCCTTTACCCCGTGTGCTGGAAGGTCCCGGGTAGGTGTGCATCACAATCACAGTGTACACAGCAAGGCCCGTGAAAGGAACACCAGTCCAGCCAGCACTAAGCTGGCCCTCCCTGGCCAGTTGCACATAGCCATGAGGTTGTGGCCCAGTCAGTCAGAGATGTGAAGTCAAGGAATGGGGGCACAAAGGAGGCTCAGTCAGTTAAGCATTTGTCTTCAGCTCAGGTCATGATCTCAGGGTCCTGTACTTGAGCTTGAAGTTGGCCTCTCTGCTCATTAGGGAGCCTGCATTTCCCTCCCCTCCCCACTCACGCTCTCTCTCACTATCTCTGTTGCTATCTCTGTTTCTCTCAAATAAATAAATAAAATCTTAAGGAAAAAAAGTCAGGGAATAGGACACAGGAATAAAATAATTATCTCTAGTGCAGGTGCCCTCAACACTGGGCCTAAACTTGGTGGACCTGGTGGGGACACCTCATCTGTACCAGGGATGGCAATGCAGATGGATGGGAACAAGGACTGTGATGTTTCTGAGAACAAGCTGAGGGATCTTGGAGGTAGGCTGTAGGCTGAGGGCTGAATATCTCATCTCTGCCTATGTGTGGTCCACTTGCTGCTCTGGTCCACCTGCTTGTGGTAGTGGCAGAACTCTAGCCTGGACAGGACCAGGAAATAAGGTGGTCAATAGGATGACCACACAGGCCATGAAGAAGTAGCTGAAGGCACTGTCTGCTGCTGCTGTGCTGTTGGAGATGCACTGGTCATGGGCAAGAGGGAGACGATCATCAGGCTCTGGCTTCTTATAAGAAACATGTAGTTGGCAGTCAGGATACCAACCAAGGAGAATGGGCTGCTCTGCAAAGTGGCACTGAGTCAGTTGGAGGGCATGACCTTGATTGTGGTGGTGATGGAGAACGGCATGATCTCCAGGTGCCATTTTTAAGATTTTACTTATTTTTTGACAGAGAGAGATCACAAGTACGCAGAGAGGCAGGCAGAGAGAGAGGGGGAAGCAGGCTCCCTGCTGAGCAGAGAGCCCGATGCGGGGCTCCATCCCAGGACCCTGAGATCATGACCTGAGCCAAAGGCAGAGGCTTAACCCACTGAGCCACCGAGGTGCCCCTCTCTCATTTTTATTCTATTATTTCATTCTTTGATTTTTGGATATTAAACCAAACTTTCATTCTTTTTTTAAAGGTTATTAGCATTTACTTATTTTTGTTTCCTATGTTTTTATTTTTATTTTTTATTATTTTTTATATGTTATGTTAGTCACCATACAGTACATCATTTTTTTAATGTACATTTTTTTGATATAGTGCTCCATGCCAAACTTTCATTATTGGGGAAAAAACCCATTTGATCATAGTGTGTAATTCTTTTTATATGTTGGTTGCCTTTGTTTGCTAATATGTTGCTGAGAACACTTTCATCCATATTCATAAAATATATTGGTCTGTAGTTTTCTTCTCTTGTGATGTATTTGTCTAGTTTTGTTGTTAGGGCAACACTGGCCTCATAAAATGGGTTGCAACGTGTTCTTTCCTCTTCCATTTTTGAGATGAGTTTGTGAAAAATCGGTATTAATTCTTCCTTAGTGTTTGGTAGAATTCACCAGTGAAGCCTTCTCCCCTGGGCTTTTCATTATGGGTAGTTTTTCAAGTCACAATTTGAAAACTTATACAGGTCTATTCAGATTGTCTATTTCATCTTTTTTTTTTAAGTTTTTATTTATTTATTTTAGAGAGAGAGAGTGAGCGTGTCTGCACCAGTGAGGGGAGAAGAGGAAGGGTGAGAATCTTAAGCAGCCTCCATGTGGACCCAGTGCAGAGCCTGACATGGGGCTCCGTTTCATGAACCTGATATTATAACCTGAGACGATACCAAGAGTTGGATGCTCAGTCAGCTGAACCACTGAAGCACTCCTGGATTCCCTGGATTGTCTATGTCATCTTGAGTCAGTTTTGGCAATTTGTGTCTTTCCAGGAATTTATTTATTTTATTTAGGTTATATATTTTGTTTGTGTAGAAATAGTTATATTATTCCTTTATAATCCTTTCTTATTTCTTTAAGGAAAATAGTAAAGTCCTCTCCAGGTCTTAGACTGAACACCAGGTAACTAGGTGCAAACTGAGAAATGCTGCCCTACCCCTCTTGAAGGAAAACCCTCTGACTGGGAGCTGGATGGAGAGGGTGCCCTTTGTTCCTGGCTGGCTGCAGTGGCCTGGTGTTCGTCTCTGCCTTGCTGATGGTGGTGGGAGGTAGTGGTCTTGGTTTGACTACCTCAGACTCTTGCTTTCCTTACTGAGTTTTCATAGATTTTGTTCAATAGGTATTTTTTTCATTTGTCCTTTGCCCTCATGGCCGTTTCCAGAAGCTTTAAATAGTTGTGTTTTTATAGTCTTCACCAGTTTTACCACAGAGGTCAGTGGAGCTCCTCATGTCATGCTGGGGGTCAGACCTGCACCCATGGTTTTCATTTTTGAAGGCTATTTTGTTCATATGAATTTCTGGTTGACAGTGTTTTTCTTTTTAGCCTTTTGAGGGCATCCCACTGCTTCCTGGCCTCCATGGTTTCTGATGAGAAGTCCGCTGTTTAGCTTTTCAAGGAGTCCTTGTACATGGTAGGTCATCTCTCTCTTGCTGCTTTCAAGATTCTCTTTTTGTGTTTACCTTTTGTCCGCTTGATTATGACGTGTCTAGGTGTGGATTGCTTTGAATTTGTTCTGTTCTAGTACTTTGCTTTAGTTTTTTCAACATATTTAAAAAACTGATTCACAGTCTATGTCTAGTAAGTCCAGTGTTTGATTCCTTTAGCTGCAGTTTCTCTTTATTATGCCCATATGTATGGATCATACTTTCTTTTTTTTTTTTTAAGATTTTATTTATTCATCTGACAGACAGAGATCACAATAGGCAGAGAGGCAGGCAGAGAGAGAGAGATGGGGAAGCAGGCTCCCCGCAAGGCAGAGAGCCCAATGCGGGACTCGATCCCAGGACCCTGGGATCATGACCTGAGCCGAAGGCAGAGGCCTAACCCACTGAGCCACCCAGGCACCCTGGATCATACTTTCTTATTTCTTTGCCTGCCTCATAATGTTTCTGGAAAACTGGACATTTGAAGAAATCTAATGTGACAACTCTGGAGTTCAGATCCCTTCCTCCCAGGACTTGGTTTTGCTGTTTGTTGTTGTAGTTGCAGTTTGTTTGTTTGGTGACTTTCATGAATGACATCTGTGAAGTCTGTGTTTTTTGTCATGTGTGGCCAGTGAAGTTTCTTTCTCTCTCTCTCTCTTTTTTAAAAGATCTTATTTATTTGAAGAGAGAGACACAGCAGGAGAGAGAACACAAGCAGGGGGAGTGGGAGGGGGAGAAGCAAGCTTCCCACCCAGCAGGGAGCCTGATACAGTGCTCGATCCCAGGACCCAGGGATCATGACCCGACTGGAAGGCAGACACCCAGTGACTGAGCCACCTAGGTGCCAGTGAAGTTTCTGATCAGTTAGTGCAGTGGTTAGCTAATGATTAAACAGAGATTTCATTAAATGTGTGGAATGATTACATCTCCCAACCTTTGCAGAGTGGCTCCGTGTGCATGTCAGGCACACCTTCAGTGCTCATGAAGGCAGTTTGTAAGTTCCCCTTATCCTTCACTTACTGTTTCCACAAAGCCTCATGAGCAGCCAGAAGTGAGAGCTTAGAGTCTCCTTAGGTGTTTTTATAAGACCCTGCATGTGTATGTGGCCTTCTAGATTCCAAGAAGATGGGACACCTCATTCCTCAATTTCAAAACATTGATTTTGACTATTTTTTCCAGAGTCCTCATTGTATTTATGAAGAAGAGGGATTTTAATGGTCCTTACTTTGCCATTCCTCCTGATGTTGTTTCATCCATGTAGTACTTGCAAATACTTTACTTTTCACCTCTTGATAGATGACCACATAGGATGTCTTCAATTTTTGTCAGTATGAACAAAGCTCTATGAACATTTTTGTCTATGTATCTGGGGCACATGTGCTCACATTTCTCTAGCATATATATCTGGAAGTGGAATTGCTAGACCATTTGGTATGCATATCTTTGGTAGATGAAACCAAACTGTCATTCTTTTTTTTTTTAAAGATTTTATTTATTTATTTGAGAGAGAGACAGTGAGAGAGAGCATGAGAGAGGAGAAGCAGAATCCCTGTGGAGCTGGGAGCCCGATGCAGGACTCAATCCTGGTACTCCGGGATCATGAAGTGAGCTGAAGGCAGTTGCTTAACCCACTGAGCCACCCAGGTGCCCCCAAACTTTTATTCTTTTTTTTTTTTAAAGATTGTATTTATTTATTTGACAGACAGAGATCACAAGTAGGCAGAGAGGCAGGCAGAGAGAGAGAAGAGGAAGCAGGCTCCCTGCTGAGCAGAGAGCTCAATGAGGGGCTCTATCCCAGGACCCTGGGATCATGACCCAAGCCGAAGGCAGAGGCTTGAACCCACTGAGACACGCAGGCGCCCCACACTGTTATTCTTAAGTGGTTATACAAATGATAGCAGGGAGTGAGAGTTCCCCTTGATCCACATATTCACCGGCAGCTGGCGTTGTGAGACTGAAAGTTTTGCCAATTGGTGAGTGTATAGTGGCATCTTCTTGTGGTTTTAATATGCATTTCCCTAATTATTAATTATATTGCATGCTTTTCATCCTTATTGGCCATTTGAATAATTCTTCTTCTGGAAGTGCCTGGTGAAATTCTTCTGTTTGTTTTTCTACAGTGTCATCTTTTTCTCATTAATTTGTATTTTTGTATATATTTTGGGTATGGATCCTCTGTTATATGTGTCCCAGTGACCTCCAACTCTGTGTTTCATTTCTGTGTCTTTTGAAAAATCTTTTGTTTATTTGTTTGTTTTAAGATTTTACTTTTATTTTTATTTTTTAAAGATTTTATTTATTTATTTGACAGACAGAGATCACAAGTAAGTGGAGAAGCAGGCGGTGGGGGTGGGGGAAGCAGGCTCCCTACGGAACAGAGAGCCCAATGTGGGGCTTAATCCCAAGACCCTGAGACCATGACCTGAGCCGAAGGCAGAGTTTTTAACCCAGTGAGCCACCCAGGCACCCCTAAGATTTTATTTTTAAGTAATCTCTATACCCAATGTGGGTCTCAAACTCACAACCCTGAGATCAGGAGTCACATGTTCTTCCAACCACCCAGCCAGGTGCCCCGAAAAATCTTTTATTTTTAATTTGAGTTTGGGATTTGCAGAGAGTTGGGAAAATAGTAGAGAGTGTCCCTGTCTGATCTCAGACTGTCTGCAGGACTGCTAGTTTGCCCCTCTCACCTTCACCCAGCTTTTCCTTGTGTGAACCTCTTGTATAATAATAGAATGCGAGCGGGCATCATTTTTTGTGACTATCCCCATGATAAGTGGTTTAGGCCCTGTGGGTCATCCAGTCTCTGCTGCAACTACACAACCTTGCTTTGTAGTGTGAAAGTGGTCATAAATCATATGTGAATGAATGGGTGTGACTGTGTTCCAGTAAAACTTCATTTACAGAAACAGGTGGTTGGCCTGCAGGCCATAGTTTTCAGACTCTTGCTCTATAGGAAAGGAACATGCTCTCCTCCTCCTCTTCTCTTCCCCTTAGGTAGAATGTAGATACTGTGAGGAGGCAGGGGCAGCCATCTTGGCTCATGAAATGGAAGCCATGTGGTAAGGATGGGTGAGTAATCTTATTGAAGGAAGCTGTGTCCTGGGTTCCATAGGATTATTACATGAGAAATAAACATTCTTCTTTTTTAACCCATTGTTTGAGAATTTTTGAAAAACAGTTTGTACTGCATACTACTGTGCTGTGCTCAGTTTGAGTGGGGTTTCTATCTCTTGCTACTAAAAGAGTTTTGACTAATACAAATGACAACAGGAATTTGGGGTCTAAAGAAAGGAATTGTTTTGTACATTCTTCTGTGGGTATGATAGGTTCAGTGTTGGATTTTGTTTTCTATGATATCTGGCAGTTCTGTCTTTCCAAAACAGGGGAATAATAGGGGAAGTTCACCATTCTGCTAATATGCGGAGTGGTATTTCTCAGAGTCACTTGACTGAATGGAAACACTTTTCTGTACTTTTTTACTGAGTATCTGCAACACCCCAGGCACTCTGGGAGTCTTCATGTAGAAGGATGAATTACAGCTTGGTGTTTTCTTCTCCTTTAAAGAAAGGCAGGTATACAGACCACCTACTAGGGGACACAGAGGTAAGAGGGATTAATTGTGTGTGTGTATAGGAAAGATTCATGAATTGTTCTCAGATTATTTAATTTTATTTATTTTTAAAGATTTTATTTATTTGAGTGAGAGAGAGAGAGAAAGAGAGAGTGCACTAGCAGAGGGAAGGGGCACAGAGACAAGCAGACTCCCCACTGAGCGAGGAGCCCCATGTGGGGCCCATCTTAGGGTTCCGAGATTGTGACCTTAGGCAAAGGCAAATGCTTTACCAAATGAGCTGCTGAGGTGCCCCTCTCAGATGATTTGAAATCTACTTCCAGAAGTAGGCAAAGGGAACAGTGAAAGAGTTTGGGGCTTTTGGTTAGAAGGAATAGTATGGGTAAAGCCATCAAAATTTTGATGTACAGGCCACAAACACAGGTATGCAAGTTATATAAACATATTTATTTGTATATCACATCTTTCTTTCTTTCTCTCTCTTTTTTAAAAGATTTTATTTATTTATTTGACAAAGATCACAAGTAGGCAGAGAGGCAGGTAGAGAGAGAGGGGGAAGCAGGCTCCCTGCTGAGCAGAGAGTCTGATGCGGGGCTCCATCCCAGGACTCTGGCATCATGACCTGAGCCAAAGGCAGAGGCTTTAACCCACTGAGCCACCCAGGCGCCCCTCACATCTTTATTTCTATTTCCAGCTCCCTTCTCCTCTGGATGGTAAAAAGTTAATGGAGGAGCAGAAGCAGCCAACATTGAGAAGTTTGGGACTAGAGAAGGATTGAGGCCAACTCTTCAGGATGGCCGGTGGAGATGAATTAGTTCAGCAGGTATCAGGTGTAGTTGCTGCATTAAAGATTCAAGTTTTTGGTAGAGAGAGCCTGGTCTAACACTGGGTCTTGTTCCCTCTCTGACACCAGTGGTGTTTGGTGCACCTTGACTATTTACCCAAATGGAACTAAAGAAAGTTCCTTAAAAGAATTGCGGAGTTATGTGGCACAGACTGCTCATTATCTACCCAACATCCTTTATTCTCCCTAAGCAACACTATGTTCTCTGCTACGTTCAGATGGGTTGGGTGACAATGGAACCTAAAGCTCAACAAATGCTTCTTGAGGGAGTGAATGAATGAATGAGTGAGTGAAGAGAATGTCAGTGGCCTCAATGTTTACAGAGCATTTTGGGGGCAGTATTTTCTTTCTTCCCTTTTTAAAAATTTTTTATTTTTATAATTTGTCTCCCTCCCGATCACGTCTTGTTTCAGTTTTTCCCTTCCCTACCCCCAAACCCTCCGCCCTGCCTCTCAAAGTCTTCGTATCAGAGAGATCATATGACAATTGTCTTTCTCTGATGGACTTATTTCGCTCAGCATAATACCCTCTAGTTCCATCCATGTCGTTGCAAATGGCAAGATTTTGGGGGTTTTTGATGGCTGCATAGTATTCCATTGTATATATATACCACATCTTTATCCATTCATCTGTTGATGAACATCTCTCTTTCCATAGTTTGGCTATTGTGGACATTGCTGCTATAAACATTCGGGTGCACGTACCTCTTTGGATAACTACATTTATATCTTTGGGGTAAATAGTGTGATTGCTGGGTTGTAGGGTAGCTCTATTTTCAACTTTTTGAGGAACCTCCATACTATTTTTCCAGAATGGCTGCACCAGTTTACATTCCCACCAACAGTGTAGGAGGGTTCCCCTTTCTCTGCATCCTTGCCAGCATCTGTCATTTCCTGACTCGTTAATTTTAGCCATTCTGACTGGTGTGGGGTGGCATCTCACTGTGGTTTTGATTTGTATTTCCCTGATTCCAAGTGATGTTGAACACTTTTTCATGTATCTATTGTGCATTCGGATGTCTTCTTTGCAGAAATGTCTGCTGCCCGTTTCTTCATTGTATTATTTGTTCCTTGGGTGTTGAGTTTGATAAGTTCTTTATTGATTTTGGATACTAGCCCTTTATCTGATATGTCATTTGCAAATATCTTCTCCCATTCTGTCAGTTGTCTTTTGGTTTTGTTGACTGTTTCCTTTGCTGTGCAAAAGCTTTTGATCTTGATCAAGTCCCAATAGTTCATTTTTGCCCTTGCTTCCCTTGCTTTTGGTGATATTTCTAGGAAGAAGTTGCTGCAGCTGAGGTCAGAGGGGTTGCTGCCCGTGTTCTCCTCTAGGATTTTGATGGATTCCTATCTCACATTGAGGTCTTTCATCCATTTGGAGTCTATTTTTGCGTGTGGTGTAAGGAAATGGTCCAGTTTCATTCTTCTGCATGTGGCTGTCCAATTTTCCCAGCACCATTTGTTGAAGAGACTGTATTTTTTTCCATTGGACATTCTTTCCTGCTTTGTCAAAGATTAGTTGACCATAGAGTTGAAGGTCCATTTCTGGGCTCTCTATTCTGTTCCATTGATCTATGTGTCTGTTTTTGTGCCAGTACCATACTGTCTTGATGATTACAGCTTTGTAATAGAGCTTGAAGTCTGCAGTTGTGATGCTGCCAACTTTGTTTTTCTTTTTCAACATTCCTTTGGCTATTCAGGGTTTTTTCTGGTTCCATATAAAATTTAGGATTATTTGTTCCCTTTCTTCAAAAAAAATTGATGGTATTTTGATAGGGATTGCATTAAATGTGTAGATTGCTTTATGTAGCAAAGACATTTTCACAATATTTGTTCTCCCAATCCATGAGCATAGAACATTTTTCCATTTCTTTGTGTCTTCCTTAATTTCTTACTCAATTTCATGAGTTCTTTGTAGTTTTCTGAGTACAGATTCTTTGCCTCTTTGGTTAGGTTTATTCCTAGGTATCTATGGTTTTGGGTGCTATTGTAAATGGGATCAACTCCTTAATTTGGGGGCAGTATTTTATAAAATTAAAAAAATACTGTTCACTCAGTATTGACATTGTTAGGGGACAGATGCAGTTCATACCCCCCTTTTGTGACTGTCTTTGCAAGGAGACCAAAGAAATGGGAGGAGTAGTTGCCTCCTGGGAGTGTGACTAGGTTTTTAGAGAACAGTAGATGAAGACTGACTTGCCACTGTATACTCTTTTTTTTTTTTAAAGATTTTTATTTATTT